>NC_037668.1:68069942-68132462 GCF_003255815.1 Theropithecus gelada | reverse complement strand
TTTTTTGAGACGGAGTCTTGCTCTGTCGCCCAGGCTGGAGTGCAGTGGCGCGATCTCGGCTCACTGCAAGCTCCGCCTCCCAGGTTCACGCCATTCTCCTGCCTCAGCCTCCGAGTAGCTGGGACTACAGGCGCCCGCCACCACGCCCGGCTAGTTTTTTGTATTTTTAGTAGAGACGGGGTTTCACCATGTTAGCCAGGATGGTCTCGATCTCCTGACCTCGTGATCCACCCGCCTCGGCCTCCCAAAGTGCTGGGATTACAGGCTTGAGCCACCGCGCCCGGCCTCCCAGTACTCTTGTGAACAAAGTATGCCTCAAGACTTTGGTGAAGGGAACGTCTTCAGGATCCTGCCAGGCAGGGATAGGTTGGGAAAAGGGATAACATAAACATATTTGGTAATTTGTTCCAGAATTCTCTTAAATTCCTTTCTCCACATTATACAAAAGCATTTCTGTCATCTCAGCTTTTAGAATAGATAGGCCAATATTATGTTCAGCTTTCTCTATGAAAAACATGCCCAGCTGCTAAACATAGGACATGAAATCCAAAATCTGTGGTAGGTGCATTCGTATCAATAAATACTGCCAGACCTTAAATGACACCTTTCTCTTCTTGATTGAACACTCAGTATTTTCCTAAGAATTCCTCATGTTTTTTCCGATGACTGTGTAAGTCTCCTCGTCTGTGTGCTTCCTGTTTGCTTCCTAGTGTGATATGATGTACCCAAAATAAACTGATAAATTATTGAGAAAAATATTTAACTTCAACCTAATCAAGTTTCCAGACCTAACTTCCAGCTTCCAGGAAGATTAAAAAACATAGAACTTTCTACCAACTAATTGGCTTGAGCCCCTCAAAAAGTCATTGTCACGAGGAGAAAAAAAAAAAAGTGAGAGACACTGTTCGAAACTAAAGGAAACCGAATAGACATAATAACCAAATGCAATGCATAAAGCTACACTGTATCTTGGTTTAAAAAGAAAAGCATCAAAAGACATTCTTGGGATAAATGGCAAAATTGAAAATGGACAGATTTTAGGTGATATAAAATTTCAGGGTGCAGGCTGGGTGCAGCGGCTCACGCCTGTAATCCCAGCACTTTGGGAGGCTGAGGTGGGCGGATTGCTTGAGGTCAGGAGTTTGAGACCAGCCTGGCCAACATGGTGAAACCTGGCCTCTACTAAAAATACAAAAATTAGCTGGGTGTGGTGGCACACACCTGTAGTGCCAGCTACTCCGGAGGCTGAGGCAGGAGAATTGCTTGAACCTGGGAGGCAGAGGTTGCAATGAACTGAGATCGCCCCGCTGCACTCAAGCCTGGGCCCCAGAGCGAGACTCTGTCTCAAAAAAAAAGAAAAGAAAAATGTTTTTCAATCTTCCTAGAAGCTGGAAGTTAGGTCTAGAAACTTGATTAGGTTGAAGTTAAATATTTTTGTTAAGAATGTCACAGTTTATTTTGGGTACAACATATCACACTAGGAAGCAAACAGGAAGCACACAGAGGAGGAGACTTACACAGTCATCGGAAAAAACATGAGGAATTCTTAGGAAAATACTGAGTGCTCAGTCAAGAAGGGAAAGATGTCATTTAAGGTCTGGTGGTATTTACTGATACGAATGCACCTACCACAGATTTTGGATTTAATGTCCTATGTTTAGCCACTGTGCCCGGTCAACTGTAGTTTGATCATTCCCATTACTGTATAGTATTCTATTGTAGGAATATACTATAATCTATCCATTTTCCTGCTGATGGGCATTTGGATTGTTTCCAGTTTGGAGCTATTATGAATGCTTCCAGAATATTCTTGTGCATATCTTTTAATGCTCAAGTACATCTATTTCCACTTGGTATATACCTAGGAGCAGAATTGTTGGGTCATAGGGTTGTCTATCTAGCCAATGATACAATTAAACCATTCTCCAAGTAGTCATGTCAATTTACACTCCTACTAGTTTCTGTTGCTCCACATTCTTGCCAACACTTAGAATGATCTTTTATTTTAGCCATTCTGGTAGGTATTTCATGATGTCTCGTGATTTGTTTTGTTTTGTTTTGTTTTAATTTCCCTAACTACTAATGAGATTCAGCATTTCTTCAACGTTAGTCATTCTTCAAAGTCTTCAGTGTTAGTCTTCTTGAAGTGCCTATTCTGGTCTCTATTGCATATTTTTCTAATACATTGTCTTTTTCTTATTTTGCTGGCATTCTTCATATATTCTGGATACAATGCCTTTATCATATGTGTTTCAAATATCTTATCTTACTCTGTGGCAAGCCTTTCTGCTCTCTTAGTGGAATCATAAATGTTCTTAATTTTAATCTAATCAACTTTATCTATCTTTCCTTTATGATTAGTGCTTTTTAATTCCTAAGGCTTCTCCACACGGGCATGAAGATAGTCTCTCCTATTATCTTTCAGGAGCTTAATTTTTTTAAGTTTCACGCTAGATCTACAATCTATGTAGAATTTATTTATTTATGTATTTTGTTGATTTATTGAGATGGAGTCTTGCTCTCTCGCCCAGGCTGGAGTGCAGTGGTGTGATCTCAGCTCACTGCAACCTCTGCTTCCTGGGTTTAAACGATCATCTCGCCTCAGCCTCCTGAGTAGCTGGGATAACAGGCGCGTGCTACCACACCTGGCTAGTTTTTGTATTTTTAGTAGAGATGTGGTTCACCATGTTGGCCAGATTGGTCTCAAATTCCTGGCCTCAAGTGATCCATCCTCCTTAGCCTCCCAAAGTGCTGGGATTACAAGCGTGAGCCACTGTGCCCGGCCTAGAATTCATTTATTGTTATGATATGAGGTAGGGGTCAACTTTCACTTTTTCTCTATGCTTATCTAATGTCCCAGTGTCCGTTCTTAAAAAGACTACCCTTGGCCGGGCGCGGTGGCTCAAGCTTGTAATCCCAGCACTTTGGGAGGCCAAGACGGGCGGATCACGAGGTCGGGAGATCGAGACCATCCTGGCTAACACGGTGAAACCCCGTCTCTACTAAAAAATACAAAAAACTAGCCGGGCGAGGTGGCGGGCTCCTGTAGTCCCAGCTACTCGGGAGGCTGAGGCAGGAGAATGGCGTAAACCCGGGAGGCGGAGCTTGCAGTGAGCTGAGATCCGGCCACAGCACTCCAGCCTGGGCGACAGAGCCAGACTCCGTCTCAAAAAAAAAAAAAAAAAAAAAAAAAAGACTACCCTTAATCCATTGCATTGCATTGCCCCCTTCATAAATCAATATGTGCCCGGGGCTGTTTCTGGGTCCTGTATTCTATTTCAGTGGTTTATATGTCTATCCTGCACTGATTCCACACTGTCTTAATTACTGTAGTTTCATAAGAAATCTTAAAATCTGGTAGTGGAATCCTTTCAAATGTATTCTTTTATTTATTTACGTATTTATTTATTTTTAGATGGAGTTTCGCTCTTGTTGCCCAGGCTGGATTGCAATGGTACCATCTTGGCTCACCGCAACCTCTGCCTCCCAGGTTCAAGCAATTCTCTTACCTCAGCCTCCCGAGTAGCTGGGATTACAGGCATGTGCCACCACGCCTGGCTAATTTTGTATTTTTAGTAGAAACGAGGTTTCTCCATGTTGGTCAGGCTGACCTCAAACTCCTGACCTCAGGTGATCCACCCGCCTCGACCTCCCAAAGTGCTGGGATTAGAGGTGTGAGCCACAGTGCCCTGCCCAAATTTATTCTTTCTTTTTCCAAGATTGTCATGGCTATTCTAGATCCTTTGCATTTCCATATAAATTTTGGAATCAGCTTTTGAATTTCCACAAAAAAAAAAAACAAACCTGGTGGAGAATTTTCACACAATTACGATGGATTCTTTTTCCATGAAGTTCTATAAATTTGTACTATGAGGCTTTAAGAATGCATACTGGTTTAGAACTGTAATATTTTCCTTGTGCACTGAACATTTTATTACTACATAGAGTTCTTTTCTAATACAGGATGAGTATCCCTTATCCAAAACGCTTGACCAGAAATGTTTCAGATTTTGGATTTTTTCATATTTAGGAATATTTACATATGCATAATGATAATGAGCTATCCTGGGAACAGGACACAAGTCTAAATATAAAATTCATTTATTTCATATACATCCTATACACATAGACTGAAGGTAATTTTATATAATGTTTTAAATAATTTTGTGCATGAAACAAAGTTTTGACTGTGACCCCATCACATGAGGTCAGGTGTGGAATTTTTCACTTGTGGTGTCACGTTAGTGCTGATATTTTAGAGCATTTCGGATTTTGAGTTTTCAGGTTAGGATGCTCAACCTGTAATGCTTTTTGTCTGAAAGTCTATTTTGAAAATATAAATATAAATGATATAAAGGATCCCCATTTACTTTTGGTTTTGCATTTGCCTGATCTTGCTTGTTCCATTCCTTTATTTTAAACATTTTCCTATCCTTATGCTTCAGGAACAACTCAAAGAGACCTTCACTAAAGAAACTTCCAAAGGATCTACTTCAGGTGAAGGAAAGTGATCTTAAAGAAAGGTCGAGATGCCGGAAGGAATGGATTTTTACTTTATTTTACTATTTTATTATTTTATTTTATTTTATTTATTTGAGATAGGGTCTCACTCTTTCACTCAGGCTGGAATGCAGTGGGGAGATCTCAGCTCATTGAAGCCACAACCTCTGGGCTCAAGCAATCCTCCCACCATAGCCTCCCAAGGAGCTGGGACCACAAGCACACGCCACCACATTCAGCTAACTTTTTTAGAGAATGGTTTTTGCCACGATGCCCAGGCTGGTCTCAAACTCCTAAGACTCAAGTGATTGGCCTGCCTCAGCCCCCCAAAGTGCTGGTATTACAGGTGTGAACCACTGCACCCGGCTAGGAATGGGTTTTTAAATTTAATTTTATTTTATTTTGGGACAGAGTCTCGCTCTGTCACCCAGGCTGGAGTGCAGTGGCGAGATCTTGGCTAACTGCAACGTCTGCCTCCCGGGTTCAAGCGATTCTCCTGCCTCAGCCTCCCGAGTAACTGGGACTACAGGCGAACACCACCCCGCATAGCAAATTTTTGTGGGGTTTTTTTTTTTTTTTTTTTGAGACGGAGTCTCGCTCTGTCGCCCAGGCTGGAGTGCAGTGGCGGATCTCAGCTCACTGCAAGCTCCGCCTCCCGGGTTCACGCCATTCTCCTGCCTCAGCCTCCCGAGTAGCTGGGACTACAGGCGCCCGCCACCTCGCCCGGCTAGCTTTTTGTATTTTTTAGTAGAGACGGGGTTTCACCGTGTTAGCCAGGATGGTCTCGATCTCCTGACCTCGTGATCTACCCACCTCGGCCTCCCAAAGTCTGGGATTACTGGCCCGGCCTTTTTTATTTATTTACATTTATTTATTTTTTTATTTAAGATGGAGTTTCGCTCTTGTTGCCCAGGCTGGAGTGCAATGGTGCGATCTTGGCTCACTGCAACCTTCACCTCATGGGTTCAAGCGGTTCTCCTTTCTCAGCGTCCCGAGTAACTGGGACTACCACCTGCCACCACGCCTGGCTCATTTTTGTATTTTTAGTAGAGACAGGGTTTCACCATCTTGGCCAGGATGGTCTCAAACCTCTGACCTCATGATCCACCCGCCTCGGTCTCCCAAAGTGCTGGGATTACAGGCGTGACCCACCGCACACAGCTAGGAATGGATTTTAAAAGTGCAATCTGACAATGTCAGTATTCCAAATGGATTTATTCCATTTACATTGTATTTTTTGTATTTAGACTTGTTTCAATCATACTACTTTTTAATTCAGTTTAGTCCACTTTTCTGAGCTTTAAAAAAAAAAAAAAAATTATTACCCTGCCTTTTTCTTGGGGGACAAGAGGATGGTTGATATTTTTGCTTATTTGCATTTTCTAATTTTTCCCTCTTTATTGGCTTGGAATTTACGTACTCTGTTTCTGTTCTTAAATCTTACGAGGTATATTTAATTTTATAGCGCCTGTTTCTCTACTTTACAACTGCTTCAATTCACCCTTCAACTCGCTATAATCTGGTTTCTGGCCCTACCATTCCAACTGAAGTTTACCGTTTCCAAATGCTAAATTCAGTAGTCCTTTTACCAATCCTTATCTCTCTAGATTTTCCTGCTGATTTGATGTTTGTGATCATCCCTTTTCCTAGATAGTATAGTTCCTAGGGTTCCTTGACATTGTACTTTTCTAGAGTTTTGTTTTGCATAACTTTCTGACTATTCCTCCTCATCCCCATTCCACCTCCTCTCCTTCTTGGGCCTTTCCTCCTTAACTTCTATTAAAAATAAATATTTCCCCACAAATTGTCCCAGCCCACTGCTGTTATTTTACAAACCCACCTTATGTGATTCCCTTCCATCTCCTATGGTATCAGTTACCACCTCCATGGGCTAACTCACAAATTAATTTCTCCAGCCTGACCTCTTCCTTGAACTTCAGACTCTTAAATCCAATTTAAATCCAGGTCAGCCAGACCTGGATATAACACAGGCAACACAATTTCAACAAGCCTAAAACCAAACTCCTAATTATCTACTTCTTCCTTCCTAGAGAAAAGCCAGCTTCTCTTCCTTCTGTAATTCTTTTACATAATCTAGAAACATGGGAGATTTGACTGCTTCCTCCCTCTCCATCCCACATCTTATCCAATACTGACACCTCCCAACTCTACCTCCTAAAGCACCTTGTCTAGCCCTCGGGCCACAGTCTGCATGCGGCCCAGGATGGCTTTGAATGAGGCCCAACACAAATTCATAAAACATTATGAGGGCCGGGCTTGGTGGCTCATGCCTGTAATCCTAACACTTTGGGAGGCTGAGGTGGGTGGATTGCCTGAGCTCAGGAGTTCGAGACCAGCCTGGGCAACACAGTGAAACCCTGTCTCTACTAAAATACAAAAGAAATTAGCCGGGTGTGGCGGCATGCGCCTGTAGTCCCAGCTACTCGGGAGGCTGAGGCAGGAGAATTGCTGGAACCTGGGAGGCAGAGGTTGCAGTGAGCCGAGAGTCAGCCGGGGCGACAGAGTGAGACTCCATCTCTACAAAACAAACAAACAAAACAACAACAACAAAAAACTATGTTTTTTTTTTTTCTTAGCTCATCAGATATCACATTTTATCAGTATTTTACATGTGGCCCAAGACAATTCTTCCAATGTGACCCAGGGAAGCCAAAAGATAGGACACTCCTGTCCTAAAGTATTCTTCTGGTTGCTTTTCCCCAAATAGTATTCTATGGTTATTAGATATACCAGAGAAATTGACTCCATGGTAAAATAAGTATTGGTAAGTGCTAGAAAACTACAAAAAAAGTCTACTACAGGACTTTTCAAAGAGATTACTTTGTAGATATTATATTCTAGATATGAAGTGATATAACCTAGTCTTTTCCAAGACAAATAAAATGCTTATTTTATTTAGCATTTCTGTAGAACACCTTTTAGCATCTCACATGCCTCATGATCAAGCATTAACTGCTACTCTAAGCCCCTCCATTCTCCCCTACCCCCACCACCACAGCCCTAGGTCAGCTCTTGCCATTTCTGGTTCCCTACCTCTGGTCTTGTTTCCTCAAATGTGCTGTTCACAGTGATGCAAGAGTGAGCTATCTAAGACTCAAATCTACCAAGTCTCTCTACCACTTACACTTTGGGCTAAGCTCCTTCATAGGGTGTGGAAAGGCCCCCCAACCTAGTCCAGCTCCACCTCTCCCACAGCGCACCACACTTACATCATACCCTAGAAATACGTTTGTACCTCTCAAAATGTTCCATGCTCTTGTAGGTTTCTATATCCTTATTCACATGACACTATTTGTCTGGAATATTCTTCTCCACACCAATTCACTGGTTAACTGCTACTTCTCCCTTTAAGACTCAGCTCAAGTGCCACTCTCTTCAGGAAGGTTTCCTGAATGGGCTAAGTCCCCCCTCACCTCAGCTCCCATTATTCACCTGTATGGGAAATTACAGGCCGGACACAGTGCCTCATGCCTGTAATCCCAACACTATGGGAGGACAATGTGGGAGGATCACAGGAACTCGCCTGGGCAACATAGGGAGACCTTGTCTCTACAAAAAAATAAAATAAAATTAGCCCAGTGTGGTGGTGCACACCTTCGGTCCCAGCTACTTGGGGAGGCTGAAGTTGGGAGGATTGTGTAAGCCCAGGAGGTCAAGGCTGCAGTGACCCATGATCACACCACTGCACTCTAGCTTGGGTGACAGAGCGAGACTCTGTCTCAGAAACAAAAACGGAAAAAAGAAATTATAAATTTGCTGCCCCATGAGACCAAGAGCTTCTTAACCAGAAACTATCTCAGATTCATCTTATTCATCCTTCTCAACCTCTAAACGCTGATGGGTTCCCAGACTCAGTTCTCTTCTATTTTCTCAAGTGACTTCAACCACTCTCATGGCTTTACATAACACCCGTATCCTCACGACTCCCAAACTAACGCCCCCAAACTATTTCCAACTCTTTCCAGATCTCTACGGACTGGCTGCGTATTCAGGTCTCAGTCCAAATGTAACCTTCTCGTGACCACTCCATCCAAATGGCCCCATACCCACTCTCTCCCCCTGTCTTATACTGTCTGAATTAGATCTATTTGTTTATTATCCATTTCTCCTACCACATTACCCTATGAGATTGGAGAGTTTTTATTCACTGCTTTGTCTCTAGAGCCTAAAACAGTGTTTGGCACATTACTGACACTTATTAAATGTTTGTCAAATGAGCTACTGCCTAACACAGATCTGGCATGCAATACCTGCTAATACCTGAGTGCTTACTAAGTGCCCAATAGTGTGCTAAATATACCACAGGAACTGCTTATTATCCTAACTATTACCATCATACCCATTTTACCCGGAGACACAGGAGTTCAGTAGTTTGCTCAGCGTAGGAAGGGATAGGAACACTGGCAGCCTGACCCAGAGCTGACTTTCCTAGTCACTGAGCTGTCCTCCCACTTACATCTGTAAGGACTCAAAGCGTGTACTCAAAGGAAAGAAGGGAGGAAGGGTCCAAAGATCACATCTGTTGAGAGCAGAAAGGGAGTCAAAGGGAGAGAAGGAAACAGACCAAAGACGGTCTTCTTCCTTTTGTATTTCGTACTGCCCCCAGGAATGAGTGTCCTGTTTCTCATTCCTGACACTGATTTGGAAAGCCCAGTTCCGACAGCTCAGAGAGGGGTGAGTTACCTTTACCAGCTAAAGCTACTGCTCTCTCGGCAGAGAGGAATTTCAACTCACTACTTAATTGCCATGGCATAGGGAAAGAACAAGGGGCTGGAAATCCAGACACTTGCGAGGCTACTGCCGGCTCTGCCCAGGGTTCTCTAGTGGACATCAGCCAACCATGTCCTTTCTCCGTGTCTCAGTTTCTCCATCTGTGGGGGAAAGGCATGCCGCTCTGATGTTCTGACTCTAGCAGGTGCTGATCTTCGGAGTTCCCTCAGTTCACAGCTCTAGACGCCAGTGGAGAGAGGCCCCCTTTCTGACTGCTGGAGCCTGGGCCTCGCCCTTGGGTATGAGAAGTACAGAATTTTCCAAAATACAGTAAGTGAAAGAATTGCCTTTGGAAAACAGAAAACCTGAGTGTAACGCACCCTCCTCCAAGAGTGACGCACAGTAATGGCCAAGCAAACAGTCCTTCCCTGCAATATTTATTAAGGAATTTACACATACACAGGAGAAAGGCAGCCAGGAACTGTAGTTCCCACACATGAAATCTTTTAAGCAAAGTTTTCTTGTCTGAATTTTCAAGTGGGGTGAACAATGACTGAGAGGAAAGCTGTCCCGGCCTCTGCCTCGTACACCTGGGAACGGTGGGGAAACAGAGCACCCGGATACACAGGCATGAAAGAGTCATCAGCAGACTGGGAGAAGGGAAGGGAGAAAGGGAGTTATCAATGACATGGCATTTTTTAAACTGTAAGAAAAACACAACAGTTTTAGGCTGCTGATAAATTAACTCCTCTCTGTTGTAAACCTAAAACTAAACAAAAACAAAAATACCCAGAGCAGATGGGGAGAGGATGGGAGGCAGAACACACATACACACACACACACACATACACACACTCTCACGTGCACACACAAGCAGTACACGTTAAGCTCTGCATTCCCACTCTAGGGGTTTGTCCTCCAGCCACGGAGCCAGATCCTACTGAAGGCAGGTGGGAGGCAGGAAGGGATGTGTGTCTGTGTGTGGGATCTTCATAAAGTCTTTGGTGCTAATAAAGGCTGACTGAAGCAGCAAGTCCTGAAGCCCCAGACCCGGAAAGCAACTCAGGGTGAAGAGAGTAGTATTTTTGCTCATCCTCATAGGAGGGGGCTTGCCTTACCCCAGGGCTAGGGTCAAACTGACCCAGGGCCCAGGGAGTATTTAGTTTGATTTCAGTACTTGCTTCATTCCCATAAATCATGAGAACATGATGCTTCCCCTTCAAAATTAAACACTTAGAAACAGCTTACTAACATATATAGAAGGACCTCTACGCTTTCCCGTTTGCCTAATACACAACATCTACAGACCCTTCTGAGAGTCTGACAGGAGCTTTAACCTTGAGGGAAGGTACTCAAAGGTGTGCACGTTTCTCCCACAGTTTAAGTGCCTTCTGCCAACAACTTCTAAGGTGCTGGTGCCAGGAGAGGACTGGGGAGGACGTTGGGATGGCTATGGGGCATGTACAACATAAAGCAACAGAGAGGTCTTCATGTTTGGGAAGTGGCTGGGCAGGATGCCAAACCCCAAATGACTTATTGAGCAATTTCTAAACCAAACAAAGAGGTAGGAAAAGAGGATGGGGGTCAAGGGTGGAGGCTGTGGAAAGGGGAGAGCGAGGGCTGAAGAGAATGGCAGCCATACAGGTGTTTTGTTTTTATTTCCACATCTGAGGACTGAGAGTCTGATTTGCTGCCTGTCCACTTCCGCCGCTCATTGACTGTCCATAGTTCATCATGCCATTGGCTCCATAGAAGTTCATCCCAGCCATCTGCTGGGTCATCTGAAAGGGAGAGAGGAGACTTTCAGACCGGGCTGTGGGCATTCTGCCAATTAGTGCAAAAGGCAGAGTGGGAGTCCCTTTCTCTGCCAGGATGGGGAGAATGAGACAAAGGGAAACTGTTACGGACAGTAAACCCTGGACCTTCGCAGTCAGATCATTTCAAGGCCATGTACATGAACGACTTTTTGGGAGTGCAATGTTGACAGAGACTAAAGCTCAGGGAGGGAAAGAAGGCATCCTGGCATCTGGATCTAGTTGACAGAAAATCAGCATGAGTTCCTCTCTTTTTCCTTTCCAGTCCCTCATCGTAAATAAAAGGGGCCTATTGTTAACTTGCCTGGCCAATCCTAAAAGCTGAAAGGCAAGCCCCCTCCCCAGTGCTCCCGCCTCATCTTCAGCACAGCTATTACTGTCAGTGTCAGGGAAAGCGCTTGGGCAGCCTCTTTCATTTGCAGAAGGGGGAAAAAAAGGAACGGGACTGTTCGCAATGAACAAAGGCAGGGGGTAAAAAAGACTAATGTGTCTTCGGTGTATGAGAAGGGAAGGAGCCGGAAGAAAAGTCAGTGGAATAAGGCCTCGGGCAGGATAGGGCGGGGGTCCTTCATGAATTTGATGGAAAGACTGGCCCCCTAGCAGTGAACAGAAAAATACTTTATGGAGAAAAATGCCTTGAATTTCCTGAGCCTAGTACATTTTCTATATAAATTCTTTTTCTTTACCAACTTTCAAAGTAAATTTCAAACTTACATAAAAGTTGAAAGAATAGTACAATAAAACCCATGTATCTTCTTCCTTAAATTCACCAACTGTTAACATTTGCCATATTTTCTCTCCCTCCTTATATAAAAACTTACATTTTTTTGATGAGCATCAAAAGCCGCAGATTAAAAAAAAAAAAAACAAAACTGCAGCTATCGCAACACTTCACTCCTAAGTCAGGAGGCACTTCATAAGAATGAACACTTTAACAGAACCACAAAACCATGAACACACTCCAGAATTTTAACATTAACACAATATTCTAATGTACATGGCATTTCATTTCCAGATCTCTGTAGTTTCCTTTAATCTAGAACAGTTTCCCTACCACTTCCTCCCATTTCTTCCTGACACTGACATTTTTAAGAACCCAGGACAGTTATTTTGTAGCATATCCCACAATTTGGATTCATCTTCTCATAATTGGATCCAGGTTAAATATTTTTGGCAAGATTCTATGAAGGAGATACGATGTCTTTCTTAGTACAAAATATCAGGAAGCACATGGTATTACTTTGTTCCATTGCCAGTAATTTGATGTTTGATCACTTGGCTAAGGTAGTGGCTATATTTCTTTCATTATAATTAATAAATAATCTGAAGGGCATTTCTTTGCAAATGTGGGAATCCTTTGTTCTTTTTACAATTACTATCATTCTTCTGTAAAGAAAGCTTTTTCTCCTTCCATTCCACACCTGGTTTTTAAAAAATATCACCATGGACTCATGGGTTTTTTTTTTTTTTTTCCCATTCAGTGTGTCATAATCCATTACTATTGTTACTCTTTTTGATGTTCAAATTGTCTCACATTTGGCCAGTCAGAGCCATTGGAAGTTGGCTCATGTATCTCTCTGACATATTCCCATCAGACTTACAGCATTCCATTACTTATGTAAATAAAAACGAAACAATGAAAATAAGTAAATTAAAATCTCCACTACGAAAGCTAGAAAATAACAAAGTAAACCCATAGAAAGCATATGGAAAGATACACCAAAAATTGAGGTAGAAAACAGAAAAATGTAGCACCAATAAATCAAAATCCTGGTTCTCTGAAAAAAATTAATGAGACTGCTTGGCATAACTTTTGATAAATTTGAAAACCTCGGTGAAATGGAAAATCTAGGTAAATACAGTTTTCCAAAATTGACTTCCATAGAAGAAACAGAGAAATGTATCAAAGATTTGCTACAAAGGAAAGCAATAGGAACCACAAACTTCACACAGGAATTCCACAAAACCTTCAAAGACCAGTACTACGTAAATTATTCCGGACCACAGAGAAACAAAAACATAAAAATACTTTTTATAAATAAGTATAACCCTGATAAAGATAGCATATACATGTACATGTGCAGTACACATGCACCATACCACTTCTCTGGTATTACTTTGCCTGTCTCTTGGTTTTCACATTAAATCACTTTGTATTTCTTTGTACCTAGTACAAAACTAGTGTTGCGTTGTGAGCCAATTTGAACATCATTTTCTTTTGATAGACGAGTTGCCTACTGATATGACTGGTATGTTTGGTCTTTATTCCATCATATTATATTTTAACTGTGTTTATTGTATTTGCTGCACTTTGTTGTCTGTTTTTAAAAATTTTCAGTGGGGTGCAGTGGCTCATGTCTGTAATGCCAGCACTTTGAGAGGCCAATGCGGGTGGATCGCCTGAGGTCAGGAGTTTGAGACTAGCCTGGCCATCATGGTGAAACCCCGTCTCTACTAAAAAATACAAAAAAATTAGCCAGGTGTGGTGGTGGGTGCCTGTAATCCCAGCTACTTGGGAGGCTGAGGCAGGAGAATCACTTGAACCCGGGAAGTGGAGGTTGCAGTGAGCCGAGATTGTGCCACTGCACTCCAGCCTGGGCGACAGAGTGAGACTCTGTCTCAGAAAAGAAAAGAAAAAGGCAGAGGGGAGAGGGGAGAGGGGAGAGGGGAGNAATCTATTGTTCTTTGGCTAACTTGTAACTCAGTCTTTATAAGAACATTTTGGCTTTTTCTTCAATTTCTTTTCTGAGTTCAGTAAACTTTCATTTCACAACATTCAGTTTTTTATCCATTTTGGCTTTAAGTTTTTGAATTTCTGATTTAAGGTGTTTTGTCTTATCTGCAAATGTTTGTTTAAGGACATTTAATTCAGGTTGATAAATAGTGTAATGATTTTCTTCTGCTTCATGACTGTTTTTTGAGGGAGAATATTCATTACGTGAAATGTTTTGATTTTCATTTTCTATTTTCTTCTTGTAGTAGTTTTGCACAAATGTCAGCTGCCATGTTTGGTTTATTTTGTAAGGTCTTATTTTTTTTCTCAATCAGCAATAATAAGTGTGAGGGTTTGGCGAGGCTTACTAAATTTCTTAGATTAAAAGCACCATCTTTTATTAGTGAAGTGGTTATTTTGGAAGAGGGAGGAAGGTGTATATTTGATTTTGTGGTTCTCATTTCCATTTCTTGTGTCTTTCTTTCCCTTCACCACCAGTCCTCCAAAGGGTACCTCCTCCTTTTAGGCCATGCCCATCTCCCCGAGAAGCAATGCTTTCCCAAGGTTACTACCTATACTCCTATATATCTCAAGTCTCCTATTTTTGATCCTCCAAGTAAACAGAGTTCTAATCTGCCACATCTCAGACCTGTTCTCAGGATGTCTTTGATGAGGGTAGGTCCTTCTCCTTCTGGGGAGTTACTTTATCTGTGGTATTACTGCTAGGCCCCTGCTCCATCTTCTGTTTTTACAGCCTCCTCTGTGATGCTGGCTCTGCTAGATTTGGTGTTTATATGCCCATTGCCATGCCATTTGAACCTTGTCTACCAAATGAGATTGTTGTGAGAATATCTGCATTCATTGTTTGTATAGGGTTTTTTTGTGTGTTTGTTTTTGCTTTTGAGAATGTGTGGAGAGATTCAGATTTAGGCAGTTGCACTTATTCTACAGGAATTCTACAGAACTGAGGAGTTCTTCCTCAGAAAGGATGACTTTAGACAGACCTTCTAGGGGGAAAAAAAAGCAAACCTAACAATGTCTCTGGCATTATCTCATTTACATGGAAAGGACTCAAAGGATAGTGGAGAGGTACAAAGTGAAACAAACTTGAGGAAGGCTCAAAACTCTTGCTGCAAGTAAAATGGGATAGCTTACCTGAGTAAGGTTCCACTGCAGCTGCTGAGCTGGCTGGACCCCATACACAGTCTGGGGCATAGCTGCCATGCCTGCCATGTAGCCAGCCTGCTGGGTGGTCATCATTCCATTCGGCACACCCATCATTGATGCCTGCATGCCACCCATATAGCCTGCAGGCATGGCCATGGGGGCAACCATCCCAGAAGCTCCTGGCTGAGCTACCATGCCTACTGGTGGAGGCATCATGCTCCCCATTATGCTGTTAGGAGGTGTAACCCCGGGGAAGCTGGGGTAGGCTGTGGGATATGCCATCTGAGCGGGAGCCATGAACATTGCTGTCAAGACAACACACATACAGGTCTGTTAAAGAGTGAAAAACATAGTCAGCCCAAACTCTCCCTGGCTACCCCTTTCCAGCCGGAATTTCTCAGGATTACTCTACTCACAATGCTCTTTACACAGCAAAGTAGTCAGAGTCTCTACAAGGCCTGCTATGGCTTACCAATGGGCTGCTGACTGAGTCATTTTCCCTTTAGGGTCCAGATCCAGACCTTGAGTTAGACTTCACCGAAGTGTGACCCCAGACTCCACAGAAGTATGACTCGGAGTTACATTAATTTCTATCTGCTGATACTTTGGTCATGTTCAGGTTTGTTTGCTGTATGACATCCTGGTCCCCAAAGTATCTATCCTCTGTCACAGTAAATAATTCCTGCATGGAAGCCCTCATGTCTCTATCTGGCACATGGCCATGATACCCAGGAAGTCTACCTTGAGTAGGCATTTGAGGCGTCTGGGATCCATAGAGTGAAAGAATGGAGTCTTTAGAGAGCTGTTTCTTGCCTATTTCTTCTGATTTGCTCCCTGGCTCCGGAAACAGGTTCAGGTTTTCAGGAACAGAGCCAGCACTCCCTGCAGTTGGCATGGAACCTACAACCTTAGGGCAAAGAGGGCAGGGGAAGAATTGAAATGGTTCTCATGGGGGTCTCCTTAAGGATCTCCCTTCCCTCTCTGCTGTTCCTAACATCTGCAATAAGAATTCATGGTTCAAGTTAATAGCTTCCTGACATTTTTACCATTGAAATATCTGAAAACACCTGATAATTAAGCTCTGTTACAATTCTTTCCTTTCACCAAAACATGTGATTTGGTAGGAACAAACAAACAAAACAACCCACAAATGACGCAGCAGGGGGAATTGAGTTTAGATCCCAGTGTAGCCATTTACTAGTATAACCAGAGGCTAGTGACATAACTTTTATGAACTAATGTTTCCACACCTGTAAAATTCCCACTTTGCAGGTTTGTGGTGAAGATGTGAAATTATTAATGAAATACACAAAATGATATACAAAAACCACCTCACACTGTGCCCGAGACATAGCAGGCATTTCACGAATGGTAGCCATTAAAGGTTTCAAATCTTCCTACCCACAATTCTCTGGCAGTAACTCAGGCCTAGGAGCTAGCCTCAAGTATCAGCCTTCACAATATCACACACTTTCCACAGAAGCAACTCAAAGGGCCCACTCTTTTTGAGCAGGAGAAAAAAATGGCATGAACAGCAATCTTAGATTGTGACAGAAATGACACAATGTTAAGGGAAGAATGAAGAATAAAGAAAACCAAAGTCCAACTCCACCAAGGAAGCATGACTTGGTTCTATAATTAAGATATCAAAATCACCCATTTCAGAATGTTCTTTAATCCTGAGGAGCCCACAAGACTCACCTTTCTGGAACCTGAAGAAGAAGGGGATGGAACAGAGGCCAAGAGATCTAAATCCTTCTCTAGGGTATTGCCGGTCTTACTATTTGCAATGGAGCAGGACACAGGAGCATCTAGAAAGAGAGATTGAAGTTAAGATGCAGCATTGCTTATTAAGCCCATGCCTTCCTTCTATTCTAGACAAAAAGCAAAGGTAGCCCATAATCTCACGGACCTAGAAATCTAGACTTCTAGAACCATCTAGCATGGATGGGGCTTCTCAAAAGAGGCTTCACCCCACATTCCCAGGGTGCTCTGGGAAAGCCTGTAGCCCAGCTATCAGGCACAGGGCAGCAGAAGCCCAGGCCTGAAGGCTATTTCAGCACCGCAGTGAGGGGCTGGCTGGCTCCCTTCTGGCTATTTAAAGGGCAAGGTATGAAGGGTTCATTTTCAGAGAGCAAGGAAAGGTACAGAAATTAGAAACCTAAGTAGCCAATAACCTAAGTCAGCAGAAGCAGATGGAAACAAAGTGCAACCATCAGTGCTGTGAAAGGCAGACAATATGCTTTCTTTCTGAAACGGTACAATTACTAGTTCAGGATTTCAAAGGTTTAGAGAAAAATGACCACAGGCCATCTCAGAAACAGCCTGCATCTGAAAAATGAAAGGAATGCAGGCAGGGAGTGGAGTACAGGGGAGTGACATGAGGCTCAAAGGTGCTGTTTAGCAAAATTGCTAACATTTATGGAAGGTTCAGTATGTACCAGGCATGGGGCTAAGAGCTTTAGAGGCATTATCTCATTTAATCCTTCCAACAACACCTTTGAAGTAGAGACTCATTCTCACTGCACAGATTAGGAAAGCAACATTAGAGGTTAAGTAAACTACCCAAGGTCACATAGACAGTGAGTAACACAGCGGGACACTGGCTCCAAAGGCCATGCTCTTAACCACTACACCATACTGTCGCTCTGAAAAGTGTCATGGTAAACACTTCCTTAGAGCAACTGTTCAGATATAAAACAGATCAGGAAGAGTGTGAGAGAACAGTCTTAGCAATGAAGACAAAACTGGAGAATCCCATCTCTACCTATCTTCCAGGGTCACTGAGAATTCATCAAAATTTGTAAGAACATGGAAGCTGAAAAGTCCAACTCTTACCAAGGCCCAACAAATCCATGACAGGCGCTGTGGATTTCGGGGAGCTTTTCCGAGGTAGCTGTGGGTCTTCTTTTTTCTGTGGCTAAGGTGAAAATATGTTATAGAAAGAAATAAGCAGGTGTTTTTGAACTCTTTATTACCATCTCCACTGTAAAGCCACGGTGTTCTTGTGGGTAGGGCTACTGTTATTCGAAAAGAGTTACCAAAGAAATGAAACTCAGGAAGTGTCAGGTGAAAGAATCAAGTCAGGAGGCAGAAGTGCATAAACCAAACCTGAAGCGAAAAACAAAGATATCGCCTGTGATTGTCTGGCGTCCTGAAGAGACAGATCTTTCTGAAACCAAGACAACCACAGAACAGGGGATCCAACAGAAGCAGCAGTTTTTGGTCCCAGGAAAAGCCAAGAATAAAGGTAGGTATCTGATGGTACAAGAGCCAAGAGCCAACAAATCTCCCAGTGGTTAGAAAACCTTTTACTTTAACACCGAAAGGGAGGTCGGTTTAAAGATTACCTAATTCACTCTGCCAATATCACTAGTGACTGTGTCCATAGACAATGTGATTCAGAATGATGATAAAAGACTCTTCCTTAAGCAATAGTAAGTAAAGTCCTCTCTCCCAAGATTCCAAGCTTTTATATTAGAGATTCTACTACTACAGCCACAATATGTCCTGTGGAAAAAGAAGCGTGTCTGTTTCAACATGACAAAGCAAGAATATAAGAAGGGATCATTTAAAATGGTCTAGTATGGCCTCACTTCTGGACTGTTCTTCATTGAAATCGGAAAATGGGGTACAGAAGGTCTAACAAGAGAAGGACTAATGTGGAAATAGCATCTGCTCAGAAGGTGTCCCACGGCCTTGGCATTCTGGCTTGGAACGTGCCTCTTGCTTAGACGGAACAGATGCACTTCCTAAGTTCCCATCTGACCCCAAAGAGAAGCTCTTACAGAGCAGATTTAGGCAGCAACTGGTAATGGGAGAGCAGAGGTGATAGCAGGCGATCCAATCCAGATGCAGAACCCTCTAGCCCCAGCTGTGATGGCGCAATGGTACTCACCACGAGGCCTCCTACTCTCCCTTTCACAAATATACACATACCTGAGGCTGTCCATACAGTGCAAATACTTCCCAACTTACCATTTTCACCTTCTCGAAAACAACAGGTTCCAACTTTTTTTCTGGAACTGGTTCGCTCCCTCTTTTCCACTTGTCATCTTTTTCTTTCTATAATGATTTAACAAGACAAAGAACACAGGGCCCTAGGTGACTAATAGTTTGATAAATCATAATTCCAAGTGTCCAAAAAGGACAGCCCAAATCCCTACCGATTCTGATGCAAGCTTGAGGGCCGGGGTCTTGGTGTGGAGCATGAGAGTTGACCTCTTCCACATTAGCCTCAATGCTGTACGATGTGTCTTCCAAACACCTTAGGCACCCGCCCTCCTAACCCACTCATGACTCTTGATATTTGCAGTCGAGGCTATGTACAGATGCTAAAACATTTTACCAGTATGCTACCCATCTGTGCCCCAAATTTAATTTGCCCATGCTTTGAGAGGTCTCCCCTCATCTTGGTATACTAGTGAATAAGTTCATCTTACTCAGCTTATGTCCTTTGTGATATCATAAATTCAATCATAGGTCCTCTCAATAGTCATTTCTTTTTTTAACAGTCAGAAAATAAACCTTAATTTCAAGTTTACAGATTAGAAGAACAAAAATTAAGTTTTAAAGTCAAATAAACATCTAAATGTAAAACAAAACCACAAAGTAATCTTAAGAATACAGAGTACAGCATACATATGAAAAACATGTTTGGTCTTGCCAGTGATAAAAAATGCAATTTAAAATGCACTTTATGCAGAGCGAAAGATCTTTCTATAATGTTGGTAGGGATGAAGTGAAACCAGTACTCTTATACAATGCTGAGGAGAGAGAGTCAAATGGTACAACTTCTGGAAAGTATATTGGCAAAACTAGGAAGAGACAAATGTTGAAATCCTTTGACCCAGATGATACCATATCTTGTAATGTATCTTACGAAAATAGTCCAAAATATGAAAAAGGTTAAATGCACCAAGAAGTTCACCCCAGAATTATTTATGCTAAAAAAAACCTTAAATAACAACACTTATGCCACAGAGGGGAAGTGGTAAAATAAATTATTACTTTCAGTGATTTAGCTACTCACTGAAAGATGATGCAACAATCAAAAATTATAAATACCATATAAGCGACATAGAAATATATGTTAAGTGGAATGAAGGCAGGAGAAGTCTATGTAACTGTATTATAATTATGCCTCCAAAAAGAAACTATATAGAAAGAAAGAGGAACACACCAAGAAGATAATTATTAGCAAAGATAGTGAGAGTATGCATGGATATTTCACTTTAATTTTCATTTTCTCTAAAATAATCTTATAATCAATACATGCAGCTTTTTCATATGAAGTGTATGTCTTTAATACAGACATTTCATTTAAGTTAAAAATGTTTTATCTGTCCATTATAAAAAGAATAGTTTTTAACAAAGCCAGTTTCTTTTCATTTGATATTAATTGTCTTCACTTAGCAAATATTAATTATTGGCATAAAAATCTTCACAAGAATATGAAAAAAATCTAAGTACATTAAATAACAAATTCTGAAATAGCTTTTTGGTAAATGGGAGGTTATTTCCTTCCTAAGAAAAACATCCAGTAACCGGGCTTGCTTTCATGGGTACAGGACACCAGCATCGTAATCATGAATACCCTGAGGGCAGAGCTGCTGTTTCTACAATAGCTGTGTACAAATAACAACTCTACTCCTTCACCATCTGAATTATCTCAGATACCCTTGGCTGACCTCATCTGAGTTCATATCTTTAGGCACAATGAACAGAGCTGGGCAGACAGACCACAGTTTTCTACAGATAAAAGGAAATGTGTGTGCTTGGGTTCTAAACTGTTTTTGATGATGCCATCCAAGCTGTAGCTGCACACTGGGTTAATTCTTTCTTGGCACAGATATGATACTGACAAGTCCCTTTTCTAGATGACTGCAAGATAAGAGTCCTTCATACAAAGTTGAGAAGGAATCATTTTTACCTAACTATATGTATTACCTTACACTTACTTCCCTGTGTTGAAATTCACCTACCAGTTAAATGCCCCTTTCACACAGCTTCATAAGATCAATCTGATGCGGATTCCAATTAGCTTAACTTTTAATTACCCAGAAGGGCTTAGAGCTCCACGCAAACAGTGATTTCACTGTCTATGATATCATTATTACATAACTAGAATAGATAATAGATAGGTAGGACCTGTGCTAGAAGTGAAGAATCCCTTACTCTCAATAATTCTGTGACTAGAGAAATAGCCAATTATTCCTAAGAGAATTTTCTGTAGAATCTTGTTAAAGGTTATTTAAAGGTCTAAATAGTCATATCTATTGGTTCTCCATTAGTTGTCATTAGTTAGGCATATTTTCCTCTTTCAGAAACAATGCTGTCGCTGTCTGTCCCCCGTGTGTTACATTTGTTCTAGTTATCATACACTGTATTGCAGATTCTCAACATGCCTAGGGTGGAATGTGTTCTTGGAAACTGGTAGTCAGCCTCCCTCTGAAACCCTTCTCAGAAACAAGGGTCACATTGGCAATCAGTCCACCAACACACTGGTTATCCGCAGGTAATGCTGGAAATATACATTGGTCAAACTGAAGGAAACTGGTGATTTAATTGCACCTACTTTTGTTGATTTCATTTACAGGAAAAAAGTATATATGTGTGTATATATCTATGTCAATAGATATATGTGTAGTACATATACACTTATATTGTTTTATTTGATCTACTATATGTAACATGTCCATCTCAAGAAATAATTCAAAACTGGGAATCATCAGTAACACCTTCTAACTACAGGTTAAGGCAAAGAATTCACTGATAGGCAGAAGTTTTTTTCATGATATCTCATGGTCTTGACTCAGTAACTGGCATTTTTTACTTTTGCTTAAATATTTATTTTGAGACAGGGTCAAACTCCGTTGCCTAGGCGGGAGTGAAGTGGTGCAATCATAGCTCACTGCAGCCTCAACCTCCCTGGCTCACGTGATCCTCCCACCTCAGCCTCCCAAGTAGCTGGTTACTACAGGTGTGTATACCACCATGCCTGGCTAATTTTTAAATTTTTTGTAGAAATGGGGGTCTTGCTTTGTTGCCCAGGCTGTTCTTAAACTCCTAGGCTCAAGTGATCCTCCCAGTTCAGCCTCCCAAAGTGATGGGATTAGGGGATGAGCCACCACACTTGGTCTACTTTTGCATTTTTTAAAAGATGGTTTTGGAGTGTTTTGGTAGCAGTTCTTCAAAGTGTTCTCTGGCCTGATTTAATAAGCAAATTACTTATTATGGACAAAACTTGAAAGATGTATAACCAACCCTAAAGGCATTGATGTCCAGACTTCGGTCCATGTATTTCTTCTTCTCATATTTGTCTCGAATAAATCCTTCGACAGCTCTGCAAAAAGCTTATTAAGGATGAATCAAATAAGCCTCTCAAACAGTAAGAAGATAAAAGGTCAATTGTGTTCCATGGAGCATTGTTCTCCTCCTTCCCTCTTGCCTGGTTTCCCCACATGGCTCCTGCCTGTTCATATGCAATTTCTCTGACCAAAGCCTTAAAATGCTTCCTTCACAGTTACAGCAGGGAATCCTTACTTCCTATGCTTTTCCTTCAGCATAATGATAGCAGCAAGTGGAATTAATCTACAAATTGACATTGGAGGTGGCTATACATCTGTGGCTGTTCTAGAATATAGGTAAAGCAGTCAAATGTCTATTTTAAAGCACTTAGGTCAATAGGCCTCAAACAAAGGCACGTAAGTACCCCTTGAAAACATAAACTCTTGTGCCCCACTGCCAAATTCTGACCAGTGGGTCTTCTGCAAGGCCCCAGATCTGCGTTTAACAGGTTCCACCTGAATCCATCAAAAAAAAAAAAAAGAACCTTAACAAGATGATCTATAAACCACATTTTGAGAAGCACTGCCTTTAGGGGATTTGGTTTTGTGTCCTAGGTGCTATCTCTGTTGAACAGATGGTGGAAGAAAGTTATTGGTTATTGATAAACTGGTAAACAACAGTTAATTCTTTCACCCAAGACATAAAAAGATGATAAAAATGAATGGCCATTTTGCTGACTGCCAGGGTTAACAGAGCACAATAAACTACTATTTTTAATTAAACAATAGTTTCAGAGGTCCAAAATAAACTAGTGGAGATGTAACTTTATGGAAGAATACACAGTGAAATCATGGCAGTCTTAATTCCAGAGTGAGTCTTCTTCAAGTGACACCATATGACAATTCTGGCATTCGCAAATACATGTGCTTTTTGTGCATCTTGGCTGCAGGACAGAGGACAAGCAAGGACACTGACTAATCCACATAGAGATGACCCAGTCACATTACAGGACTGGAGTCTTGTTTGACTCTCCCCAAACATCAGAATACCACTCAGCCTTCTAAGTTGCTCCAGAAAAGATACGGGTCTATCTGAGGTCGCCGAAAGGTCTCAGGAAGATAGGCTTCATAAAGTCGGTTTGCCTTTCCATTTCCCATCTCTTGCATGCACTGTGACCAAAGAGAATGTAGAAACATGGCATGTCAGATCAAGAAAGAACTGAAAAACTTCTCACCCAATTCCACTACTGTACAATTGAAGAACCAACCTAGAGAGTGTCAGAACCAAGATTCTGATTTCCAATTCATGATTCTCTCTACCTTACTAGGAATTCCCAATCATTTGCCCCAAGCTGTCTTTCCCCCTACTCCATAGGTTCCTTTTACTGAAATACCTGTGTACCAAGATACATTTAATTCAGTAATAAATCAAGATCTCATTTGACAGTCTTAGATACACAGCTACCAATTAAAATGTCTACTTGGCAGGCAATGATCAGTGTTACCATTCTGAGTTTATACTATTAATCAATTCCAATAAATGTGTTTCCCATTAGGCTTTTAAGTAGACTCCTAAACACTTGTGAGGGATAAATCCCAAGAGCTTTTTAAGTCTCCAAATCCCCAAATATCTTCATGGCATACAATTTCCTTCATAAGACAGAGTAAAGTGTAACTGAAAAATCTAACTCACCTTTTTAGACCTTTAATACAACTATAAATACAGTCTAAAGCAATTTCTAAAGCCATTTTCTCGTTAAGAGTAACCTCTTTTTCCATTACCAACTTTAGCAACTGGATTTGGGGGCGGGGGGGCTTCCCTTTTACTCCCAAGAAAGAAATAATTAAAATTAAAGCTTTTCAATGTAGGAAGAGAATAAAAAATAATGAAGCTATATCAAGGTACAGCTCTTAGGTCAGCCAGACTCATTAACTTAGGAGTCTCACTCCAAGCCCACCAAGCTAACAGCATGCAAGATTCACGTATGCATTCCAGCTGTTACAGTTTTTTTAAGATGATAACAATAAATATAATATATACATTGTCTTATTTAATATACTTTTAAGGTTAATTATGTTTAAATTTATTTAAAATTTTTGAAATTTTAAATGTTATCATCTAATTCCATGTTTGTATGTGTCTAAAGATATATTAACAATCACAGAAAAGATGAGTTCACAAAAATGATATCTTTTTAATATTATGTACCATTAAAATATTTTCCATGTCTAAAAGATTCATGTATGCATTTTAGCAATAAAATATTTCCATAAGTCTATGATTTGGAGGTTTTTTTAAAAAGTGATTTTTTTTTTTTTTTGAGACAGGGTCTCACTCTGTTTCTAAGCCTAGAGTGCAATGGCATGATCATGGCTAACTGCAGCCTCCACTTCTGCAGAGGCTCAAGCAATCCTCCCCCCTCAGCTTCCCAAACTGCTGGGATTACAGTTACATACCACCAGGCCCAGCTAACTTTTTAATTCTGTATTTTGCAGAGACAGGTGTCTCACTCTGTTGCCCAGGCTGGTCTTGAACTCCTGGAGTCAGGCGATTCACCCACCTCGGTCTTACAAAGTGCTGGGATTAAGCCACCGTGCCCGACCAAAAGTGAATATTCAAAACTATAAATTTTAGACCTGCAAGTGCTAAGAGTCTTAGAAAATCACCCAAAGATCCCTCTTAATACTTTTGTGGACCCATGGAGTCCTAGATCATAGACTGTTTTAAGGAGGTAAAATATAGGTAGAATAACTTGTATCTTAAATAGAAAGAATAAAAATTTCTGTTAAGGTACAAGAATTTGACATAAGTGTTTAACAACTAAATTTTCCTTTATCTTTGCCTTTGGGCCCGGTTTGACTGAAATTCATCTGGAATTCCTTTTACATGAATATATGGGAGCAGCTGACTCACTCTTGGGCTAAGTACCTGAATCTGTTCTTGAGTCCACTGGTCGAGGTTAACTGACTTTACCCTGGATATGTGCACCCCCAGATTCCTGTGGATTCCAGCACATCGAATGCAGATGAACACACCAATGTTCCAAGAGGCCCATCGCGGCCCTGTGAAAGTCAGGAACAGGGCAATAAAGTAGAAATTACAACATTCAATGCCTAAACTGCAATATTAGATTATCAGACATTTCTGCTAGAACGTAAGTGAAATAATTTTTACCATAACCACCTGTTTATTGACTCTACTCATTCCTCCACGTGTCAGCTTTTCTTTAGTTTAAAATTTTTAAGTGTACAATACAGTGGTTTTTAGTATATTCACATAGTTGTGCAATGATTACTATTATCTAATTCCAGAACATTTTCATTACTCCAAAAGAAATCCCAACCCATTAGCAGGCACTACCCATTTTCTCCCAACTCTTCCCTCCCAGCCCTGGCAACTATGAATCTACTTTTTATCTCTATGGATTGCCAATTCTGGACATTTAATACAAACAGAATTATATAATATGTGGGCATTTGTGCATGGTACAATTTTTTTACAGTGTCTGCTAATATGAGTGTTGAAACGCAGATGTTACAAGACTGTTACTTATATTAAGAAAAATCCGGCCGGGCGCGGTGGCTCAAGCCTGTAATCCCAGCACTTTGGGAGGCCGAGACGGGAGGATCACGAGGTCAGGAGATCGAGACCATCCTGGCTAACATGGTGAAACCCCGTCTCTATTAAGAAATACAAAAAACTAGCCGGGCGAGGTGGCGGGCATCTGTAGTCCCAGCTACTCGGGAGGCTGAGGCCGGAGAATGGCGTGAACCCGGGAGGCGGAGCTTGCAGTGAGCTGAGATCCGGCCACTGCACTCCAGCTCGGGCGACAGAGCGAGACTCCGTCTCAAAAAAAAAAAAAAAAAAAAAAAGAAAAATCCCAGGAGTGCAAAGCCATATCATATTCTATTTGGCTGAGCACCTTATATAAACAGTCCTCTCCCAAGAGACGTTTTAGTGGTGATGGGCCTGTATTCACCACTTTTTAGTGGTGGCCTATATTCGGTTTTCCTACCAGGAAGAAAGACAGATAAGGCATGATTGTCCACGGCTCAACCTGTAATTGAAACTGTGTTTATCCTCCCCCCAACCCCAGGCCTATAAAATATGCATTCGCATTAACTTAATAGGATCCTTTCCCCTTAGGTTGATGTCCCTACTTTACTCAACTACTGAAGTATCTCATTTCTAGATTGCCAAATAATAAAGATGCTTATAGCAACAAAAAAGAAATCTCAAATATGAATTTTAATTCAAAACTGTTACAGAAGCTCCCATCCCCTGCCAGCTTTACTCATCCTAATAATCACTCTGAAAAATTATCACACTCCTCTTCATAATTTTCACCCAGGAAAAAAAAATGACTCATATGAAACCTGCCAAAAACTTACTGAAAACTCAGAAATATTTCCTTCTCCATTATCCCACTTGGCAGAAATTTACCACATAAAATAAGCGTGACATAAAAATTAGAGGATGCAATAAAGAGGTGAAAAGACACCGATTTTCTATAGAGATAAACAGGACCTACGCTTGGAACGACAAGGAGTACAAGACTTCAGTTCTTTAGGACACAGACAATTATTTGGTTAGCCAGCAGGTTTTTCAATTTTTATTTTTAGAGGCAGTCTCGCTGTCACCCAGACAGGGAGTGCTGTGGCACCATCATAGCTCACTGCAGCCTGGTCTTCCTGGGCTCAGGCAATCCTCCTGCCTCAGCCTCTGGAGTAGCTGGGACTATAGGCGTGTGCCATTCTGCCTGGCTAATATGTTTATTTACTGCAGAGACAAGGTCTCACTTTGTTGCCCAGGCTGGTCTTTAACTCCTGGCCTCAAACACTTCTTCCACTTCAGCCTCCCAAAGTGCTGGGATTACAGGTGTGAGCCACTGCGCCTGGCCAGCCTGAAGGTTTTGACAGCAGTTTTAATGAAGGAATGCTAGAATCATGTGGCAGAAAATTAGTTTTAGAAATTTGAATACATGATTATTACAAATAAGAATGTAATTTTTTGACAAAGATATCACTTATTTACTATGGCAAATACTGCAACAGAACGCTCACATTCTCCTTATTACCACCAGGTGGTGCTCTCTGCCTGAAATTTTATCCCAATGCCTTATCGTTATCACAAGCTCAGATTTATCTTCTAAAACGATATTTAGTCCCTTCACATTCCTAGATGGATTTACATAGTTGGTCTACCATGTATCTTATAAACACAAAAACGATCTGCACACTTGTTTCAGGTGGGAGAGTGTCACGTCAAACACAAAATGAAAACCCTAAACTGATGTAAATGGGGTTTCTTAGCATGCTGTCTATCCATTTTAGGTTACAGTTTTCATAAAGGAACTTCAATAAGATCTAAGTTATATAAGATTTAAAATGGCACCAAGTTAATATTTCATGTTTCTTAAAGCATTTTTTCTTTGCTCTAGATTCCAGAGTCTAGAACTCATAAGACAGTTAAAATGTATTTGTTTACTAACAAAGTCAGAAGCCAAACGCATTCATTAAAAATTGAAAGTCAGCTGTGAAACGTTACACTGTGTGCTTCCTGGCCTTAAGATGGGAAAAGGCAATTCCCAATCATCTAAGCCACTGTCACAGCTCCCACTCCAGAGTACTTAAAGTCGTTTTGCTTCTGAGGAATGCAAGGCTAAGACTTCGAGCCTTGGGGTGACTCTGAAGCCACTGACAAGGCCTCAGTACAGAAATACAGGCAACTGTATTTTCATGAAAAGCCAGAGAAGAGCCTCTTCTCCCCTGCAGATCCCCACCTGACATCCCTTCTGAAACCTTTTCCCAGTGAATATAGGGATAGTTATATCCCAGATACTCAGTCTCTTTTAGTTTTGAGACACTAGATTTGTTAGTGAATAACTACATGTTCCACAAAAGATTCTGAAACTAGAGAAAAGAAAAATAAAAGAGACAAATGTTACTTATATGGCTGAAAACATGGGGAAATGGTGTAGTTACTTTTATTTCATTTTATTTTTTACAGACAGGGTCTCTCACTCTGTTGCCCAGGCTGGAGTGCAGAGGCAAGATCATGGCTCACTGTAACCTCAAACTCCTGGCCTCATGAGATTCTTCCACCTCAGCCTCCCATGTAGCTGGGACTACAGGCATGCACCACCATGCCTGGCTGATTTTCAAATTTTTTTGAAGACAAGGTCTCCCTATGTTGCTTAGGCTGGTTGTGAACTCCTGGCCTCAAGGAATCCTCTCACCTCAGCCTCCCAAAGCACTGGGATTATAGGTGTCAGCAACCATGCTCTGCCAGTTGTAGTTATTAAAAGTATAATCTTTGCTGCCAGTAAGGACTTAGGTTTGAGTGCAGTTCCTTCAATGATTACCTGTGTGACCTTCTGAGAGACTGAGCTTTAGTTTCCTCATTTATAAAATGGGTACCATAGCATTCACCTCACAGTGCCTAAAACACAGAGGGACAATAACTGAGGACTATATATAAGGACGTGGTATCGAATGAGGTTTCCAGAACCCACTTCCCATTCATCTTCCTGATATGGGCCAGTTAACTCATTCATATATGTAATATATACCTACACTCTGTGCAACACCACGGAGTGCTTCTTTTTATTTTAATTTTATTTTTTTGAGACAGAGTCTCGCTCTGTCACCCAGGCTGGAGTACAGTGGTATGATTTTAGCTCACTGCAACCTCTGCCTCCTGGGTTCAAGCAATTCTGTTCCCTCAGCTTCCTGAGTAGCTGGGACTATCGGCACATGCCACCACACCCAGCTAACTTTCATATTTTAATAGAGACAGGGTTTTGCCACATTGGCCAGGCTGGTCTCGAACTCCAGACCTCTGGTGATCCACTCGCCTTGGCCTCCCAAAGGGCTGGGATTACAGGTGTGAATCACCACGCTCAGCCAGAGTGCTTCTTTTTGGAAAGGAATATGAGTTCTGGTCCTAAAATACCAGAACCAAAATGAACTGAATATTAGAGAGAAGAAATTTACCCTAGACCCAATTTCAAAGTCTTCTAGAAAACATGAAATTTTAAGCAGCTTCCTTTATTGATCTTAAAATATTTCTTGAAAATGCACTTTTTAAACCCTCACCTGTTCCCTTTCTCTGCTACACACCCCCACCCTGCCCTTGTGCTTGCATATGCCCCCACTACACAGGCAAAGAAAGAAGGCCCAAGGCTGTCAGCCTAAGTGGTGGGTACTTGGATTCCACAGTACCTGGTATTGCTGCTGCAAGGCCAGCCTACTTTAATCTGGTAAACTTGCAAAAATGCAAGCGAAACCAATTGTTTTAACATAATGATCTCCAATTCCATCTGTGTTGCTGCAAATGTCAGTGAGTTTAAAAAAGGTGGATCTCATGAAGAGAGAGTAAATCGGTGTTCTAGAAGCCAGAAAGGGTAGGGGGATGGAGGATGAAGTGAGGTTGATTAATGGGTACAAAAATATAGTTAGCTAGCCTGGCCAACATATTTGTAACTGGCCAACATAGTAGTGAAACCCCATCTCTACTAATAATACAAAAAATTAGCCGGGCATGGTGGCACGTCTGTAATCCCAGCTACTGGGGAGGCTGAGGCAGAAGAATTGCTTGAATCCAGGAGTCAGAGGTTGCGACGAGCCAAGATCACACCACTGCACTCCAGCCTGGGTGACAGAGCAAGACCCTGTCTCAAAAAACCCCAAAAATACAAAAATACAGTTAGAAGAAATAAGACCTAGTGTTCAATAAATCAGTTGAGTGACTATAGCAAACAATAATCTACCATATATCTCAAAATAGGTAGAAGAGAATAATTCAAATGTTCCCAGCATAAAGATAAATGTTTAAGGTGATGGATATACCATTATCATGATTTGGTTATTACACATTATGTGAATGTATCAAAATAATCATGAAAATATATATATCTATTATGTATCAATAAAGAGAGATAAACCAATTGTTCAATACATATTGGTCATGGTAATCAAGGAAAAAATATAAAAGATACCATTTTGAAATTTAAAATGAAAAGAGATGCTGAGAGGCAATATGCCAAACAATTTTGAAAGCAAAGAGGATAGGCAAGTGATGTAAACTGGTAGTGACTGACACAACACAAGAACAAGGTCACAGATAAGTGAACATATTCAACAGGAGCCTAAGAGCAGGCTTGGGCAGCCTTAAGCAATACTAAAACTAACATAGAATCACTCTGTAATAAGCGATCAGGGAAAATGAAAAAAGTAGATGGAAATGGATTTGGTTGATCAGTCAAGAAATCAACTGTCCTAAGTACCAGCTCAGTATGGGAAAAACCTGGGTTTACATGGACCTGTTGCATGTATTTTGACAAGTTTATTTAGGGCTTATGTCTCCATTTGTAAAATGGAAAGCATACAGGTAATATCCAACTTATATTCAACTTCTGGACAGCTTCTACATACTGAGTAACTACTGCTGCAAATTCCTCTTGCTGCTGAAACTTTCCCCACCATCAAACGCCAGGATTAGAAAGGCTTTGGAAGACAGAAAACTCAGCAGACAGAAAACGGGAACTAGAGTGATGGAGGGCTTCAAGCTACTATTAATATTATAATAATTACCTCATTGAGTTCTAATCTATGGCATTCCAAACAAATAAATGTTGAGGAGAAAAAAAAATTGATAAATTGATGGCTACCTATATTTAGACCTGCTGGCATAATGGACCTGTCAAAAAGTTCAACGGCAGGGTAAGAGAAGGGACAGAAAAATCTCTCCCATCTTCCATCCAAATCCTGTTGAATCTATCTTGGAAACTTTTCCACAATCTATCCATTTCTACCTAGACCTTCTCATCTCTCACCTATAAGCATTCTTTTTTTGTTTTTTTGTGTTTTTTTTTTTTTGAGACGGAGTCTCACTCTGTCGCCCAGGCTGGAGTGCAGTGGTGCAATCTCGACTCACTGCAAGCTCCGCCTCCCGGGTTCACGCCATTCTCCTACCTCAGCCTTCCAAGTAGCTGGGTGTACAGGCGCCCGCCACCGCGCCCGCCACCACGCCCGCCTAATTTTGTTTTTGTATTTTTAGTAGAGACGGGGTGTCACCGTGGTAACCAGGATGGTCTCATCTCCTGACCTTGGGATCAACCCGCCTCAGCCTCCCAAAGTGCTGGGATTACAGGAGTGAGCCACCGCGCCTGGCCAGCATTCATTCTCTTAACATTATTTATTGTGTACCTATGTGCCAAGCACTTTGTCTGCTAAGTACTGGGGATACAAAGGCAGAGAAAATAAAGATGAGATACCTCAATTCAAAAACCTCACAGACTAACAAGCAATTAGTCTCCAGAATCCCACTAGAATAATCTTTCTAAAACACAAATCTGTACAGATCAGACCTCTAAATATAAATACCTTCCATGTAGTCTTATACACAGAGGTAAATATGTAAATTGGTGTACATTTTCTGAATAGCATATTCCAAACTAAGCTCTCAATCTCTTGCTACAAAATCTCTTCCTTTTTCCTTCATCTTAGTCAACTACACCTCCATCCATTCCATTGCGTCAGCCAGAAATTTATGCATCATAAAACCTCTCTCTCCTTCAGCCCCCACATCACCAAGCCAAAAATATCTGTCAAATCAGTATCTCTTCTCTCCATCTGTATAACTATTTCTGTAATCTAAAACCACCAGACTCTTTTGGACCACTGCAATAACCTCCTAATAGCTCTCTCTCCACTTTTACATTCTCTTCTCCCTCGAGCCCAAACCAAAACCATTCTCCACCAACAGCCAACTTGAGCTCTTAAAGAAGCAGAGCTACCTCGTGCTACTTAAAATTCTTCTATTACTATTGGATTAAAAAACAAAATCCTTAACATGGTTTCCAAGGTCTTAAAGGTCTAGCCCATGCCTCCTTCCGCAGCCTCTCAATTCCTATGACAGCAGCCTTCTTTCATTTCCTCAAGGCACCAACATGGTGCCTCAGGGCTTGCTGGCCTTTGAACATGCTGCTCCTGCTGCCTAAAAAACTCCCTAACTGCCAAATGCCCCTTGCAGCCTGGCCAACTCCTATACATCACGAGGGTCTAGATAGTAATAGACCCTCTGAAATGCTTCTTCCTCAAAGGAGTCTTTCCTTGGCTCCCCAGTCTAAACACGACTGTAATCTCTCTTCTACCCTTTCTTTTGGCTTTTACCTTATAGAAAATTTCAAACACACAAAAGCAGAGCATAATTAACCATGGGCTTCAGCAATTATCAACTCCTAGCCAATTTTGTTTCAGCTCTACTCCCACCCACTGCCCCTCGACTCCAACCTTGGATTATTCTGAAGCAAGTCCTAAATATCATACCATTTCATCTGTGTATACTTCAGCATATATCTCTAAAAGATAAGGACTTCATTTACCCTTTACTCTTTCTTTCCTTTCTTTTTTTTCCTCGCTCTCTTTTTTTTTTTTTTTTTTTTTTTTGAGACAGGGTCTTGCTGTGTCACCCAGGCTGGAGTGCAGAGGCACGATCATAACTCATAGCAGCCTTGGGCTGTTGGGCTCAGGCAATCCTCCCACCTCAGTCTCCCAAGTAGCTGGGACCACAGGCATGAGCCACCACACTCAGCTGAATTTTTTATTTTTGTAGAGATGGGTCATTGAGTGCTGTAAAGAGTCAGGAAAAAAAAAAAAAAGTAAAGAAAAAAAAAAAAGAAATAGGCCAGGTGCGATGGCTCATGCCTGTAATCCCAACACTTTGGGAGGCCAAGGCGGGCGGATCACCTGAGGTCAGGAGTTTGAGACCAGCCTGGCCAACATGGTGAAACTCCATCTCTACTAAAAATACGAAAAAAAAAAAAAAAATAGCCAGACATGGTGGCACGTGCCTGTAGTCCTAGCTACTTGGGAGGCTGAGGCAGGAGAATCACACGAGCCCAGGAAGCGGAGGTTACAGTGAGCCGAGATCCTGCCACTGCACTCCAGCCAGGGTGACAAAGCAAGGCTCCATCTGAAAAAAATAAACTAAAAATAAATAAATGAAATAAAAAAGAGACAGGGTCTCACTATGCTGCCCAGGCTGGTCTTGAACTCCTGGCCTCAAACGATTTTCCTACTTTGGCCTCCCAAAGCACTGAGATTACAGGAGTAAGCCCCTGTGCCTGGCCACCCTTTACTTTTTCTAAATCATACCACATTTTGTTACTATCTAATTATTTGATTAAGATTCTTTCCCACTAATGTGTGCCACAAGAGCTGACACCAGACCTGTGACATTCACTATCATATACCCACAGCATAGCATGCTTCCTTGAACACAGCAGGGAGGCAACATTTGTTTAAAAATTAATTAAAACTAAGTGTGCTAGGTGCAGTGGCACATGTCTGTAGTCCCAGCTATTCAGGAGGCTGAGGTTGGAGGATCACTTGAGCCCAGGAGTTTGAGGACAGCCTGGGCAACATATTGACGCCCTAACTCAAAAAAACAAAAGAACTAAGTAAATCCTTTGACCCCACTTGTAAGAATTCATCAGGGAAAAAACAGGTCAAGTACACAAAGAAATATGTTAAGAATGTTCATTATTACATCTTTATAAAAATTAGAAACATCAATAGGTTACATTAAGGAATTATGGTATCACCATTTAATGGGGAAAAATTTTGGAGCCTCTATTTGATACAAAAGTATCTCCATGATATAGTAATTTTTAAAATCCAGTATTAAAAGAGTATACATGAAACAATTCCATTTTTGTTTAAAATATGAATAAATGAGCTGGGTGTGGTGGCATGCCTCTGTAGTCCTAGCTACGTGGGAGGCTGAGGTGGGAGTACTGCTTGAGCCCAAGGATTTAAGGCTGCAATGAGCTATGATTGCACCATGGCACTCCATCCTAGGGAACAGAGCAAGACCTTGTCAAAAAAAAGAATAGAAAAGAAAAAAGAATAAATGTACAGGTATGCACAGAAAAAACATCTAGAAGAATGTATGTAAATTATTACTATATCTGGATAATGGGATTGTGAAACATCTATTTTCTTCTTTATATATACTCTCTGGATTGTTTGCAATGAACTTTCTATTAAGTTTGCAGTGGGAAAAACCAGTACAGATATCATAAAAACAAAACAATGCGAGCATCCAGGGCTCCTTACTGGCTGTAGGATAAGTTGAAACTCCTTAACATGATATATAAAGTCTGTTGAGAGCCTTGTGCTTTACATGTGCTGAGGAAGTCATAATTCTGAAATATGCAACACACTCAAATCTCTTTGACTACACCATTCTTTCTACCTGGAATGGCTTTCTCCCTCATTCCCTGCTTGACAAACTTAAAAATCCAGTTCATCTGTGACGCCCTCCAGTGGAATAAACCTTAACTTTCTCTATCGCTAATAGCCCAGATAATAGCTTTGTTCTTCTAATACTTAATATCTTGTTCGAGTTGCTTACAGGTCTCTCTTGTCCTCAACAGACTATGAGGTCTGGAAGGCAATGACCATGTTCCTTCATCGTTTATCCCAAACACTTGACACAATGCTAGCAAACAGAAGATGGTACACAATAAATGTGTGTTAAATGAGTTAATCAACAAGCAACATAAATGTATATATTCTTCCTGTTTTGCAAAATGAAAGGAGAAGAAGTTTTCACATGCCTTAAAGGATAGGCTATAACACAGAAAACGGATTAGGCTACTTTGGAGAGGCTTCAAAAGCAGAACTGGCATTAAGGAATAGAAGCTGATTTTAGCACACTCTGGGGAAAAATTTTCTAACAATTAAGGTTGTGTAAAAACAAATGCAGCATATCCAGAAATTGTAAAATCCCAGTTAGTGCAGTGTTCAAACAGAGGCTTGGTAATCAGTTCTCAGGGATGGTGGAGAAACGATCCCCATGTGGTGAATTGGGTGAACAACGAGCCCTACGGTTCTTTCTACTACTACAGTCCTACTACTACAGTAGATGGTTTGCAGTAATTTTTAGGTCCCTTCCTGCTTACCATTCAATGGTTCTGAAAATGTAAAATGAAATAAACAATTTATGAAGATGTTAGGTCTTGAGGAACCTAAAACACAAATTAAATTCAGTTCCTGGAGCCTACAGTAGTCACTGAAAACTGGTTAAATACAACATACACATGAGGAAGAACCTAAATCAACAAACTTGGATTTTATAAGAGATTAATTCTACATGACGTAGCTTGTCATTAACTCTAACCTAAAATTTGGAAGTCAAAGTAAAAAAGCAGCAGTATTTGTTTTAAAAACAAATCTAGTGCCAGTTACCTCAGTTCCACTCATTATATCCTTCCATTCTCTGATTCACTGAAAAGAATAATACACAGAAACACCAGTGGGATCTTGGAAAAATTATGTAGGGCTGCTGAGAGGTATGTTTACCTCTATGTTTTCATCTACACAAAAAAGAGTTCATCAAGTTCCTTATTCCAAAATAACAATAAACAGTAACTTTGAACTTCTGTAAGTACAAACATTTTAAGGAACTATGAGACCAAAATAAAGGCTTATGCAATCAACCTCTGCTTTCAGAACTCTTGCAAGAGAAGTCCCTTTCCATCTGGGCCATCTTGCAAGAATGTTGTTTCCGTTTGTCAAAAAGAAACACTGTCCACATTTGTACAGTTGAAAAAAGAGCATAAGTTAAGCTTAAAAATGTCTGAGACAAAATTAAAACATGTCTGAGACTGATTAGAGAATAAAGGTAAATCCTACACCAAGAAATTTAAAATGAGAACATCAGAGGTGGAAAGAACTTTAGAAGTCCTCTTGGGTCCAACTTCCCACTGAATGCACCCTCCTTGTAAGGGTGACCACCTGCTTTGTCCAACGCTAAGTCAGTTATGTACCATTTCAAAAGGTAGTCGGTTTGTCCATTAGACAGCATTGACTAGCAGAGAGGCCTTCCTTATACTGAGTCCGATTAATCTGTCTTCCTACCATTTTGATATCCTGGTGCTGCTTTTTACTCCCCCCATACTTATATATCGAAGTATGCAAGATAAAGATGGAGGTTTAGAGATTCTAGCAGAAGAAAGCAGCCACTTATATACTCAACCAAAATACAAGCCCACTGAACCAACTTGATCCAGGAGCTCAATGATAGAACAGACGTAGCAATCAGACAGACTGCTGTGATTACCAATGGAGATGAAGCAAAGCAACATTATCTTCCTAAGAGGTAACCGGAAAAAGGAGGTTAAGGGAAGTAGAACACTGCTAAGTACTCACTAATGAAATGATTAGTCAATCTATATCTAAAGCTAATTCAGTAGTTAACTTAAAATGGCTTTTCTCAAAAAACATTAAAGCCTGTAACACAAAGAAATCAACAGGGAAGCAGACTGAGGTCTACTAGGACAAAGGAAGGAGTCATTCTTCATCTTTCTCATGTTATTTAACTGGCCCTTCTTATCTACAGAGCTAAAGATACGGATTATCTAAACTACAGCACTAATTTCCTGTGTGACTTTAGACAAGTCAATACACCTCTCTGACAAGTCAATATACCTTAACCAGATTATCTCAAATCTACCTCTTCTGAAAGACAGTAACTTTATCTCAAAAATTCATTAAACTACTCCAAAAAGGTTGAAGGGAAGGCAATTAACTTTTAGTAAATCTGGCTCCACATAATCTTACTGCCTTGGGTTTTTTATTATTATTATTATTATTATTATTATTATTATTATTTTGTAGAGGTGAGGTCTTGCTATGTTGCCCAGGCTGGTTTTGAACTCCTGGGCTCAAGTGATCTTCCCACCTTGGCTTCCCAAAGTACTGGGATTACAGGCAATGAGCCACTGGGCCTGGCCATTGGTTTATTATTAACAGGTAGAGATTTACTGTCACTCTTCCTTGTTGTCTCTCCCACCAGTGGAAGGTAACTAGTTTCTACTTGGGTGATGTTTCTGGGAATAAAGAACTATCAATCACTCATCCCGTATCATTATTGTCAACTCAATTCCCCAGGTGACTTCAGGAGGGAAAGAATGGGATCCTAGTTTGGACCTTGTTGGCTTTGAAAAGGACATTCTGCCAACATATGTTCTGATAATGTCATCACCTCATTCAAAGCTATGTCAGTGGACCCCCCACCATCAACTGAACTCCAAACTTCAAAGTATGGCTTAAATTCTCCCATGATCTGGGTCTTTCTTTAATTCTCATTACTCCTCTTCTCACTTCTATATACCAACAATGACATCACTTCCTCTTAAAACTGTGTGTAGAGATGTCACTTGTCATGTTCCTGACTCACAGAGAAATCTGAGAGAGTGAATCCTACCCACAGAGACCCACAGGCCTCTTTCTGATTTGGGGATGGGATACAGACAGAGGGACTCTTGGGTGTGGTGAGTCCCTGTTCCTATTAGAGGACCTCCTGACTGCCACAAAAATCAACGTACATATATGTCAAAACACCACATTGTATACTGTAAACATATACAATTTTCATTTGTCAATTATATCGTCATAAAAAAAATTTATTTCCAGTTGGTCCTGGGAAAGCTATGCAGAGATCTTGGTAGTTATGTCTGAGAGCTGAGACAAGGCCCAAGTCTTTGGGGGTTTCCCTAGGAGATTCTGGTATGTGCTGCTATGATTGTTTTTATAGTAAAGAGCCAACGTATTTTAAGGAAGGAGAAAGAGCTAGCCAAGAGATTTTCTGACAGTATTGAAGAACCCTGTAAAGTCAGTGAGATGAGACTGATTACATAAGCCAACGAGGCCCCCCAGTTGCTTCCATTAGAGGCCAGTCCTTTGATGCTACAAACACTGAATAAGACAAAACTTAAAAATCTGATCAGGTTCACCTCCTTCTTTGAGGACAATAGACTTTTTCAAAAAAGAGCAAAAGTGGACCCCCTTAAGCTTTCATTTCACGGAGTGAACTGATGATGGCTAACCTTCAAGACACGGTCACTTGAAGATCCATCAAAATCCTTCCAATCCCTAGTGACTGGTGCCCCAAACACCCTAAACACACCCCATAAGAAGAGAACAACTTCTGAGGAAAATGGTAGATGGTGTGGTTAAAACACTTATCTTAAGAAAGCTTAGAACTGTGCTCCCAAGAAACCACAGGATGGAAGCAAAGAGTTCTGGAACTGAAGGAAAAAATTCTTGAACGCTGGAACATATGAATGAACTCAGTTGCAAATGATAAAGAGAGCCAGCTAAAAATCTATGACCAAAACTGCTGGAGAAGATAGATTTGCTTGCTCTCTTTAGAGTCAATTACATGGATAATGGCAATTTGGAATTGGAAAAAAGGGTGAATCAGAAATGGAGACCACTTAGACTACTGTCAGAAGTCAATTTGAAGAAACTCATTGGTTCTGTTCACGCAAATACTCCTTAAAAAGGTTAGAAGAGGCCGGGCGTGGTATGTCATGCCTGTAATGCCAGCACTTTGGGATGCTAAGGTCGGTGGATCACCTGAGGTCAGAGGTTCAAGACCAGCCTAGCCAACATGCTAAAACCCCATCTCTACTAAAAATACAAAAATTAGCCAGGCATTGTGGCTCACGCCTGTAATTCTAGCTATTTGGGAGGCTGAGGCAGGGGAATTGCTTGAACCTGGGAAGCGGAGGTTGCAGTGAGCTAAGATTGAGCCACTGCACTCCAGCCTGGGTGACAGAGCAAGACTCTGTCCCCCCCCCCCAAAAAAAGGGAGAAGAACTACTTACACTTTGTTGATCAACTTATAATCTCTCACAAATAGCTTTACAGGGCCTATTTCCTCTATTTGCAAAACATCTTTTTGTGCAAATCTTGCTCTGCCCACTTTCCCCTTGAAGCTTTTTCTCCTTCCTATTCCAACTCCCACAGCACTCTGCTGCCTCTCCTGCTGCACTCACTGATTTGTGGTTGTTCTGTTGTTGGGTTTTTTGTTTGTTCTTCTAAGATAGGGTTTTGCTTTGTTGCCCAAGCTAGAGTGCAGTGCAGCCTTAATCTCCTGCGCTCAAGCAATCCTCCCACCTCAGCTTCTTGAGTAGCTGGGACTACAGGCATGTGCTACCATGCCTGGCCAGCTTTTATTTTTGAGAGCTCCTTTAGGTAACAACAACAAATAAAAGTATACTAATTTAGTATACTTTTTTTTTTTAAGACGGATTCACGCTCTGTCGCCCAGGCTGGAGTGCAGTGGCATAATCTTGGCTCACTGCAAATTCCGCCTCCAGGGTCCACGCCATTCTCCTGCCTCAGCCTCCCGAGTACCTGGGACTACAGGCACATGCCTACCATGCCTGGCTAATTTTTTGTATTTTTTGTAGAGACGGCGGGGTTTCACCACGTTAGTCAGGATGGTCTTGATCTCCTGACCTAGTGATGCGCTCACCTCGGCCTCCCCAAGTGCTGGGATTACAGGCGTGAACCACGGTGCCCGGCCTAATTTAGTATACTTTTTTAAAACCTAGTATGAGTATTTTGCTTATGTGGATTTAAGTTTTTAGATCGCTTATTACAGAAAATCACACAAAGGTAATTTAAATACCCTAAATAGAAAGTCAAGGGAAAGGGTGTCCTTAATGCTCCTTGTCTCCTGGTTAGCCTATGATATTTCAGCTCTAGCCAATTTCTTTTACACAAAGACCCTGCTTAAAGCATTTATGAATAAGCTGGAAGAGTGGTGGATGAGACATGGCTTCTCTGAATAGGGGAGGGAGGACACAAAAAATAGCTGCTTTCATTGAGGGCAGGAAAGAGATTATTTCATTAGGAGCCAAACAGTGAGACTATCTCAGTACAAACAATTGTTTGGCTTGAAGACTCCATGTGGGTAATTACTCCAGCAAAGGCTCAGCTGGAATGGAACACGGAGCCTGCCAGGACCTAAGGATAGGGACTGACACAGGCTTAAGTGTCTGAATCATGGCTTTGGAATCCCAGAGCATCCCAGCAAAGATGCTCACCCTAATCAGCGAGAAGCACCATTCTGCACCCGACTGAGTGAAGAATGTGAATTTAAAACAGATGAGAAAAACTAGGGGTACTGGGAGCAAATTCAAAGTTATTAAAACTAAACTGATATTTTATAGCAAATGTAGCAAGTCCAAAGATTAGATTTCTTGGGAAATCGAATGCATTTCAATCACCACTTCAATGGCTAATAACAGGCTGGGTGGAGTTGGTGTGCAGGGAGGGACTGCTGAGCTAACAGCTGGGCAAATCATTTCAAAGTCAGGCAGGTGGACCTGATATTTTAAAATTTGATATTATAATTTTTTTTTTTTTTTTTTTTTTTTTGAGACGGAGTCTCGCTCTGTCACCCAGACTGGAGTGCAGTGGCCGGATCTCAGCTCACTGCAAGCTCCGCCTCCCGGGTTCCCGCCATTCTCCTGCCTCAGCCTCCCGAGTAGCTGGGACTACAGGCGCCGCCACCTCGCCCGGCTAGTTTTTTGTATTTTTTAGTAGAGACGGGGTTTCACCGTGTTAGCCAGGATGGTCTCGATCTCCTGACCTCGTGATCCACCCGTCTCGGCCTCCCAAAGTGCTGGGATTACAGGCTTGAGCCACCGCGCCCGGCAAAACTTGATATTATAATTAAACCAATTTCCTAGTGACCTCACTTCAGGTAATATATGCAAACTTGGTTCTCAAGTTAATGTCTTCATCTCCTGGGGACATTTAGTTCTTTACATTTTTAGGTTACTTCAGGTTAACTTCCTCTTTGCAACAACCAGTATCTACTCATATATTTAAAAACAAAAACAAAACAAAAAACTAAAGCTGCAAAGTGAGCCTGCCCGCTGCAGGAGGGAAGGGGCCTGTGTTTAGAAGAAGCTACTCAAAAGGGTGATATGGTCATTGTCCAGTGAGATTGCTCTTCAACCTCCATCCCTAGGATAGACTCCCCACCCCACCACATTGACGAGGGATTTTTTTCCCCTAGAAAGCTGAAGGGATAACTATCATAATACTAGGTTCTGGATGCACACGACCCAGTCCCAATCCATAACTCACAATCCCAGGGCCTTCCTAAGTTGCTACCTGATAGCCTTTGCGAGTAAATGCTTTCATACATTTCAATCATTACCCTGACCAAGGCTAACAGCAGGCTGGTGGGTGTAGGCGTATAGGGACTGCAGAGCTAACAGCTGGGCAATCATTTCAAAGTTGGCCAGGTGGAGTCAACATTTATAAATTTGACATGGTCATTAAAGTCGCTCATAATCAAGTGTCGGCTCGGTGTATAGTACACACTTGATACATGCTTACTGATTAAACAGGGAATAAGCAATAGTGGAACAATATGAAAACTGGTATTAAAAACAGCCCATATTCAAATAGTCTCATCTTTGTCCCTCTAGACCAATGGCTCCCAACAGAAACAATTTCCCCTCAAGGGGCAATGCTGATGTCTAGAGACACTTTTGGTTGTCACAACTGGCAGAGGGGTGGGGAAGTCCTACTGGCATCTAGTGGGCAGAGGATAGGAATGCTGGCTTCTAAACATTCTAAAATGCCCTGGACAGTGCCCACAAGGAATTACCCAAAATGTCAATAGTCTGAGGTTGAGAAATCCTGCTCTAGAGGAACCATTTTTAAGCCATTTAGTTTGAAGTGAGACATAAGAATATGTCAGTTTTGTGGAAAGGCCTCTTCTCTTGTTCTGTAACAAACAGATACACATTTAGAGTATAAAATTCTAAAATTGTAACAAACCTTAGGAATGATCTAGTCTAAGCACAGTTGGAGAAACTAAGGCCTAGAGAGGTCAAGCCATTTGCCCAAGTTCACAGAAGAAAGAATCCGCTGGACTGAACTTAGAATCACCTTTACACACCCAAATGTGTGTTATACATAGTAGATGCTCAATAATGGTCACGAAATTGATATCTTGTTCTTTAGGTGTTCTTTTTTTTTTTTTTAAGTTACAACATACAATTTACTCTCTGCTCCTGAGAATCTGAGACTGTTTGTGAAGACGAAGTTCCTCCCATCCACACTCCCCTTCCTCAAAAAGAAGCCCAGAAGGGAAAAACAGTGTAACGTACTAGAGCTCAAGACAGAGTGGCCAGGCAGAAAATGTTTTTCCATTGTTTCCAGGGAAGCTCATGTCTTTCACCCAGGCAGAGGCTCTACACAAAACCTTCTAAGTAAGCAAATGAGCCCTTGTACAAGACCACGGACATGCGAATTTCTCTTCGCAACTCAGCACAGCAGCTTTCCTAACACACTGGGGAAGTCCCAACCAACGGCAAACAGATGGAAAATCAGTGCCAGTTTCACTGAATCACAACCACATCCAAACAAGCTAGAGAGCTTCCAGTTCTAAACAAACAGCAGAATCAGAATGAATTCTGGGATCAAAGTACAGATGGTTGGTTAGTCCAGTGGGTGCTGAATATCAGTCATCAAAACAGCCCTGGCTTAAGGGAGGAGAGCAAAAGATGGAGATTTGCCCTTTGAAAAGGAAAACATTCACCACGATGTTTCAAAACCTAGGTGTTTCAGAATAGAATACAATGAGGTAGAGGTCAAAGATATGGCACAAGGGGGTGGGGCAAAGATACCAGTGAATAGAAAGATCCTGCAAAGGGAACATTAGGCAGATGAACCCAGGGAAAGTCTGGCGGGGCAGGGTAAGGGAAAGGCAGGGGGAGGGGTATCACAATTTCAAAAAAGCCCAAGTAAGATTCTTTAAATTAAACAAACCTGTTCCATTGGGCACAAGGAGAGTTTCTAAAACTGCTGCAAGGCTATTAAATTCCACAGCACCTGAGAACAATGTCTAAATATTTACTTCCATCCCACAAAAGGGCTAAAGGGCTGCTATTTCAGCCTCCTGTTTCACACTTCATGCTACATTTTTCCCAAGACGATGTGTCACACCAAAACCTCCTACTGAGAGGGCAGAGGATTCGCTTCATGTCTAGCTCCAGCTTTCAAAGCAGCACAGGTGGCAGAAGCACAGAAATGAAATGGCACAAAGAAGCAATTACCACAAAGCAACCATGAGATTCACCTGTTCAGCTTCTTGGACTGTCACAGATCTTCAGCTATCTGGGCTAATAGTATGAGGGTGACTATCAAAAAACAAAACAAAGTAGATGACCTGAACACACATTAATAGAATAATGCTGCTCATAACAGGGACACAGACACTATGTGCCAGACACTGTGCACTAGGTATGCAGATAGATGTGAAAACACAGTCCCTGTCTTCATTTCCAGTCTAAGGCCCTTCTTCAAAAGAAATAATAATGCAGTAGCTGTTACCTCCTTTCTACTAATGTAGGACCTCTAATCCATCTTCCTAGAGGACTAAGTTTAAGTCAATGAGGACTATATCAACAACCTAAGATGCTAGTCATTGGCACAAGGGTATTTCCGCACATCAGGTATATGATGTGAAAGTGCCGGCCCATCTTGCTGTGATATGACCCATAAAGCTGTTCTTTATGCTCCTTATGTCCCTTATGTTCCTTACGTCCCTTATGGAGAAACCAGGGTTCTCCCAAGTTCCCCATTCCTTGCCTTAGCAGACATCTACTGCAATGAAGCAGTTCAGAATAACGCCCAGAGCAAAGCCGTCTCTACGTGGGCTCAACCCAGAGAATCCCCCTGGTAACTTTTTCAATTAGAGGGCCCACTTGACTACTCAAATCTGAACACATAAATAACCCATCACTCTAACAACACCACAAAAATTTATACTTCCTTATTTGTATTGTTGAAAAGTTGAAAACTCAAATATTAACAATTGGGCAAGAGATAATAATGACATATTCTAATGATGGGATACAAAAAAGATATTTAAATGTTTTTAACATCATGAAATAAGCTTATAATAAATGTTAAGCAAAACGAATGATATAAAATCGTTATGGTATAAGCTTAAGTAAATGGGTGATAAAAATTATGAAAAATAAGGCTGGGTGTGATGGTTGACGCCTGTAATCCCGGCACTCTGGCAGGCCGAGGCAGGCAGATGATGTGAGCTCAGAGTTTGAGACTAGCCTGGGCAACATGGCAAAACCCTGTCTGTACTAAAAATACAAAAATTAGCTGGGCGTGGTGGTGTGCACCTGTAGTCCCAGCTACTCGGAAGGCTTAGCCAGAAGAACTGCTTGAGCCTGGTAGACAGAGGTTGCAGTGAGCTGAGATTGTGCCACTGTACTCCAGCTTGGGTGACAGAGCGAGAGACCTTGTCTCAAAAAAAAAAAAAGAATTATGAAAAATACCTTCAGCATCATTATATTTTTCATACTTTCCAGTGATTTTTATCATGGGGTATAGGTTTCATAATCATAAAAGATAAAGTTGTTGTTGTTGTTTAAAAAAAACAACCAGCATTTACTGATTATAAGCACAGGGATCCTCCCATCTCCCCAGCTCCTAAAATCCCGTAAGACAGAAAACAACTATGGCAACAAATCTTTCTTTCCTTAAATGTATGAGAAGTCTAATGAAACTGGGACCTATTTTTACTCTGCCCATAATATGGACCCTTGATCTGAGCCACTTGTGTCAGGCTACTTCTGTTGAGACTAGACTCAGAACAAGTTAGAATGCTCAGAGGAGCCAAGCTGGAGTCTTCCTGATTCCAATGTTGCATTTAATGAAGCTTCCTTTCTCTTTCATATAATCTGGGAATATTAATACTGTAGTCACACTACAGGCAAGACCTTTCCTCAAGTTTCTCCTCCATCTGTAACAGTTCCTCTAACCGAACTCTTCATGCCTACTTTCAGAGAGACAAAGTCAATCCCTGTTCCAAACAGCTAATCTTTCAGTAAAAATGATTTCAACATAGCAGAAGCACCTGCATCTCTTAATTCTTTCCTTCTCAAATCAGCTGTCACACTCAAATTGGTTTCCGTCAGCTCTGCTGTTTTCAGCTATTTTGAACAAAAGCATCATGGTAAGAACAGGGAGTTTCCTTCCTGTTTCTCTTCTCAGGGTTTGTGTCAGTTACAAGGAGTGATAAAGTGTCAACAACAACAAAAATACACCGATGCCCCCTTCTCTACAAGCTTTACACTACAGCATATGATGTCACCAGTTCACACAGAAAATCCTGTACGAAATTATTTTTGAAGGCATAGAACAAAAACAACCACCTAAATAATATTCAGACAAAATTTCCTTAACTCAAAACTAGAAACACTAGAGAACTATTTTCTAAATCCACACATTTGGGGACTTCCAGTCAGACAAGAAAAGAGGAAGTTAAACAACAAAATATACTGTGTGTGCACTTCGGACCAATGAGGTGAAGTAACACTGCAGGATTAACATGTAAACCCACATCTAAAGATGTAAGCTCTGTGGTAGACAGAGCCTGGGGATTTATGGTCTTCCATCACCAGCAACTGCTGCAAAAGACAGCATGGCTATTTGAAGAAAAGGAAAAGAAAAGGTGCTCTAATTGCTCAAATCACCATGCTAGGACACGCTTATCAGCTACAGCTGAGAGTAGGTCTCTCCCCCTCTCGCATTTGCTTCACTGTTTCAACACATCATAAAATGAGAGCATTACACATTTGGTTTGTGGGTGAGGGGAAATGACATGAGGCCTGAGGAACCCAGTTCTCGTTGTTTCAGATTAAGAAATTTCTTCTTGGAAGCTTCGACCTGAAATTTTTTTTTTTAAAAAAAGCATTTTCCAAGTGAGCTTATGAAATCCAGAACTTAAATAAACTGTATTCTATATGTATTTAAAAGCAAACCAGAATTCCTACAGGAAATCTGTAAACTGAGGGGAAAAGAGGGCTATGTCAACAAAACTTGTCAGAGAATCACTTAACATTAATTGAAAATGAAAAGAAGCAACAATAATAAAATTCTACTACTACCCAGTGACATGCTACAAAGGAGGGATTCCAGGGCAAGCTTCAGCCACACATGAGGGAGGATGGGGGATAAGGGGAAGAGCTGGACAAACTGAAGACGACCACCAGAGCAACCTTACGCTGACGGATGGCCACAGCTGAGGCAGATCTGGCTCATCTCTGGGGCTGTCCACTGGGGAGAGACCTGCAGTTCAGCCATCAGTGGACCGGCATTCACAAAGCCTGTGGGGAAACAGGATCCAGAAGAGTGGGGTAGGGAAGGAGAAAGTGTAGGAAACGGAATAGTCAAACATAGCAGTGAAATATTATGTTTATTAAATGTGAAGCTTCAAAAATGCATAGATGGATCTCTTAAGTTGAAATGGACCAGTTGAAAAGAACCGGTACTCTGGAAAGCAGTCTGATACGCTTTTTCAAATCCCAAATTACATTTTCATTACACCTGTGAATTATAGTAACCGCCTGCCAAGAGGAAATGAGTTTTTTGGAGAAAAGAAAGAAACAAGGAAACCTATGCAATTGTTACAGTTGGTAACTTCACTCAAACAATGAGAGTCCTTTATCTGTGGCCTCCGTGGGAAGTAACAGCCTAAAAGCAAACATACTCACACTGCACTGAAAACTCTGCTGGCCTAATTCCACCAATTCCATTAATATAGCAAGGGCCCAAATGCAGGTGACCTGATTGACAAAAAAAGCACTTCTAGAAAGGGCTGAACTTGTCTCATATAACTCATTAGACACTTTTATAATCAAGAAGAAAACAAGTAGCCACAACTTGGAAAGCTCTGCCCTTAAATGGAGCAGCAGCAACATTCCTTACAAGACAAAATATTTTTTCAGGTCAGGGTAGAAGAAAACAGACCCAGTGATCTTGCCTGCCTCACCCACTGCAAACTTATCTGAAGTTGTGGGGTAAAACAAACAAATCAGTAAGACTAGTCAAACTGACATGCAGCACAAGATAAAACAGCCACACCACAGTCACCTTAACTATAAAGAAAAGACTGAGCTGAGGCCCGGGCTTGGTGGCTCACGTCTGCAATCCCAGCACTTTGGGAGGCCAAGGAGGGCGGATCACTTGAGGCCAGGAGTTTGAGACCAGCCTGGCCAATGTGGTGAGACCCTGTCTCTACTCTAAAAATACAAATAATTAGCTGAGCATGGAGGCACACACTTATAATCCCAGCTACCTGGAAGGCTGAGGCATGAGAATCACTTGAACCCGGGAGTCAGAGATGGCAGTGAGCTGAGATGGCATCAAAGCACTCCAGCCTGGGCAACAGAGCAAGACTCTGTCTCCAAAAAAATGAAAGAAAAAAAAAAAAAGAGTGAGCTGTACCATGTTTTAAGGCTGCAATCTTCAACATTCTCTGTGTATGGCTTCTGTGTTATTAATTCAAGCTGTCCAGTTGTAGATGTACTCAATGTGGATACACCATACCTAAGACTTCTCAGAATTGACAGGGTGGGAACTTATTTTCTGAGTAACCTAAGTTGCTCCTGGCAGCAGCCAACAGTCAAATATATTTCAATATAGGAGCCAATTTGCCTAGTCATACCCCCTAAGTATATAAACTATGACTGAGTTGTTACATTACTTCCTGGGACTAATAATTGTTTCACCAACAGTCAAGATCCTTTAGAAGCACTCAATGTTGTATCCGCCGGAAAACCTTCTGTTCTCTTGTCCAAAATAATTCAAATACTATAAGGGGAAAGAAATTACATCTTGGAGAATTCAGTGCCTTTGTGTCTTTGCCTGTTTGCGCTGGGATCACAGGGAACTACATCTCCCAGGCTCCCTTTGCCAACTGATTTCGGGATAAGTTCCATCAACGGGAGGCACTGACGAGGATAAGAGGCAGGAGCAGGGAGCAGCCAGGGTAATACACTCTCTCACTCGGCCTAGTTCCAGCTCTCACCAGACAGCTCCTCTTTCCATGCTTCCGCTCACACCAGACCACAGGGACTTCCAGCCCTTGGTGACACCAGTGCACCGTCTATTTTCCTTGTGGGCACAGTAGTTCCCAGGCATTGCTAATCGATGGGGTGCCTCACCAGCCCGTTTAGCTTCTTGGCTTTTCTAGCAACTGTGTAACCTATTCCCTATTTTAAATTCCCTCTGCTTATAAGACCAACAGTGGCTTCTGTTCCCAACTGGTCCTTGACTGACATAGGGCCTTCCAAACATATTTCAAAACTTATTTTTCAGAAAATTAATAGCTTTCCTAAGAATTAAAACAATTATTCAGATAACCTAGAAAAGGTATCTTCTAATATGAAACAAAACATTTACAGATGACAAAATCAATTCATGCATTCAAACAAATATTTACTGAGAGCTTGGTCTGTGCCAAGCACTGTTCTAGGTGCTGGGAATACTACAGTGAACAAAACAGGTATAGACCCCTGTCCCCTAGCTTACATTCTAGGGACGGGTAAAGTGTGGCACATTACAATTTTTAAAATTAGCCAATACAGGACTGTTGCTTTAACAATAGAGGAATTTGATAAAAGTGGATTAACTTTAAGGTGTTCTACTCTACAAAGACTTGGTTCTTACCTTTTCAATGTGGTATGAACTGTCACATTCCAGGGGCCAATACAGAACTTCTTCAAAGCTAGTATCTAGTTAAACTGGCCACTTGATCAAACAGGAGTACAACTGTGATAAGGATTTAAACAGACACAATAACAAAAGATAGGCACTGTGTGCTTACAGTGTAAAGCATATGTATGTTTTATGCAGATTCTTGCTTGGCATCATTTTTACAGGAAATACCATTTGGAGGAACTGAGTCTGACTCAATTTAATAAGTCACTTTATTCCTTCTCTGTAGCGCAAGTAGAGTCCATCAGCATAACATATACAGCCAGTGGTAATGTACATAACAAGTAGAATGTTGCAGTCACTGATTGCATGACACAATTTCCAAGATGGAATTTTCAGGCAGAAGAACAGAAACAGACAATGACTCATGTGGTGAACAGTTATATAGACAACTGTGCCCAAGAAAGCTGCCACCTACATACCATAATGACATCAGATGAAAAATGCAGAAAGAAGGTAGTTTTCTAATTTATCTAGAAAAAAAAAGATTTGCTGAAAAGTATATATACTGAGAGATGAGACTGCTGCTACCTGTTTATGCATCCTAAGCACTGAGCAACCAGGAGCACACATCAGGTATTCCAAATATGACCTGCTTGAGCCTAAGAGCATGTTCAGCCTCAAAAATCAACATCATGAGCTCCAGAAATAACATAATATCTACTTCTGGCACTTCACTAGACTTATGCTAAAATAATTTAACGTACCCACAAAGGTACATTTCAATGGAGAATTTATGGGCACCGTGCTCAGACCTTTCTTACTATTCAGCAATTAGGAAGCGTTTCATGCCTGCAATATTTATAACCCCATGTGAATAGCAGGTGGACCTACAATACTATGGGCTTCTTATACAACAGGAAGTCTAAAGCATAGTGCATATTCAAAATCTCTATGTCACGGAGCAAGTCAACCACAGAGCTCAGGTTTTAACCTTACAGGATCCTAACTACCTATCAAACTCTACTCCTCATCACTCCTCAAAATGCAGTCAAAATATACTAAAGAATCCCCCCACACACACACACACACAAAACAGTGTACCTCGGAGGCTTTACACATTTTGTTCCCTCTTCCTAGAATGCAAAGTTCCCTAAATTCACTTGGCAAATCATGCTTATCCTTTAAGACACAGCCTACTTTTCTCTTTGAAGCCATGACTTCCTGAGGAAGACTTCTTTGCCTTCTTCAGTGCTTTCATTTCTCCCTGTATACCATGCCACAATAATTTCTATATTGCATCATTTATATTTGTACACATCTGCTTCCCCATTAGACCGTAAAATCCTTGAGACCAAAAACCTTTTCTTTTAATCTATATATCCTGGTACAATGTCTGAGAAAAAGTAGGTAGTAAGTGCTTAAGAAACATTTTCTGAATGACTATATGTAGTAGGGGATCTCAGGCTTGCGAAGTTCCCCTAAAAGATATTACATTTTCTATTCTTCATCTCACTGGCACCAAATGATATTTAAAGGGCAAGGAGAACAAATACGAAAGTATCTCTCAGGGAACAGGTTTAATATGTTGACATTAAAAGACAATCTAATGGGGATTTTGATAAATCACTTTCAGTAAAACTGTATCAATCTAAGCATGACTGTCAGAGTTACAGTGCACTAGCTATAAAAACCCAGAAATGTATGTGATCTTGGCTAGAGAAAGGCATTTAACAACTAGAAATGGAAGCAGAACTCCTTCTGTTGTTTAGCTCCATTGGAATTTTTACTTTTTAAAAGGTGCCACAGACTGAACGTGGTGGCTCACGCCTGTAATCCCAGCACTTTGAGAGGCTAAGGTGGGCGGATCACCTGAGGTCAGGGGTTCGAGACCAGTCTGGCCAATATGATGAAACTCTGTCTCTACTAAAAATACAAAATATTAGCTGGGTGTGGTGGACGGAGCCTGTAATCCCAGCTACTCGGGAGGCTGAGGCAGGAGAATTGCTTGAACCTGGGAAGCGGAGGTTGCAGTGAGCCAAGACTGCACCACTGCACTCCAGCCTGGGCAACAGAGCGAGACTCCATCTCAAAAGAAAAAAAAAGTGCCACAGATACAGCTAAAATAATTTAAAATTGATAGGAAAGTTCATTTCTAAGGAATATTTAATAAGTAATGACTTGGCTATCAACAGAAAACAAATGTAAAGCAAAGCTAAAGATTAATGTACAAGAGTTGAAATTTAAGACAACTATGAGAAAATTTCTACACAAAGAAGTTCCCTGGTCTAATCTTCCATACGAGTTTGAAATCAGGAAACATCCAGAGACCATCCTCAAGGGTACCATAAAGCACATTTTTGCAAAAATGCCAGAACTCCATATATAGAAAACGGTTTTGGCTTAAAGACTAGGGAATTACTGGGTGAGTCATTCTAACTGTGGCTTCCAGTAACCAGACTATCTTAAGGGAATAAAGTCAAAAGTAAAACTAATAAAATCAAGATAAAAAAATTTATGATCTGGCCGGGCGCGGTGGCTCAAGCCTGTAATCCCAGCACTTTGGGAGGCCGAGATGGGCGGATCACGAGGTCAGGAGATCAAGACCATCCTGGCTAACACGGTGAAACCCCGTCTCTACTAAGAAATACAAAAAATAGCCGGGCGAGGTGGCGGGCGCCTGTAGTCCCAGCTACTTGGGAGGCTGAGGCCGGAGAATGGCGTGAACCCGGGAGGCGGAGCTTGCAGTGAGCTGAGATCCGGCCACTGCACTCCAGCCTGGGCTACAGAGCGAGACTCCGTCTCAAAAAAAAAAAAAAAAAAAAAAAAAAAAATTTATGATCAGCAATGGTGAAAATAAATAATGCAGACATTTGTGTAACACATTAGCTTACAAAGCACTTTCGTTTTTCAAACTAGGAAAATTAAACTGAGAAAGTTAGGTGTATGTGGAATCAGGTCACCAAGCTGCAATAGGCAAAGTAAAGGAGTTTAACTAGCTGTTTCAACACGAAGTCTACAGACTCTTCCATTATTCTGCCTCTCTGCCATCTTAACGGTAGGCTTATATGTGTCTATGGGCCTAGGACACTTTCTAAGATGCCTTCAAAGAGAACAGAGTCCACTGGGCGTGGTGGCTTGTGCCTGTAATCCCAGCATTTTGGGAGGCCAAGGTGGGCAGATCACTTGAGGTCAGGAGTTCGAGACCAGCCTTGACAACATGGTGAAACCTTGTCTCTGCTAAAAATATAAAAGTTAGTCAGGTGCCTGTAATCCCCACTACTCAGGAGGCTGAGGCAGGAGAACTTGACCCCAGGAGGTGGAGTTTGCAGTGAGCCAAAATAGCGCCATTGCACTTAGCAAGACTCCGTCTCAAAAAAAAGAGAGAGAGAGAGAGCAGTGTCTTCCAAATCATTTAAGAATATATTTCAACTTAATCAAGATAACTTGGTCGTAGCCTTAGAAAACACCTTCAAAGAGCAAAGCACTCCTCAATGTTCATGGAAAGTGAATGCTCTCCATGTTCTGTTGATTGAAAAATGCAGATGTCAAGAGCTGTGGGTAATATGCTACTGTTTGCATAAAAGCACTGCAAAGAAACATATTTAAATGTTGTTGTTTGTCTACGCATATATTATCTCTTAAAAGTCACGTAAGAAATTGCCAACAATGGGCTAGGTATGGTGGTTCACACCTGTAATCCCAGTACTTTGGGAGGCCGAGGCGAGTCGATCACCTGAGGTCAGGAGGTCGAGGCCAGCCTGACCAACATGGTGAAACCCCATCTCTATTAAAAATAGAGGGCGCCCAGCTACTTGGGAGGCTGAGGCAGGAGAATCACTTGAACCCGGGAGGGAGAGGTTACAGTGAGCCAAGATCTCGCCGTTGCACTCCAGCCTGGGCGACAAAAGCAAAACTCTGTCTCACACAAAAAAAAAAGGAAAAGAAAAGAAATTGCCAACAATGGTTACTTCCAGGGAGGGAAAATGGTGGCTCAGAGATGAGGGACAGGAGAATGATTTTATACTGTACATATTCCCCTTTGGACCTTTTGAATTTTGAACTACATGAAAGTGCTACTTTTTTCAAAAAGTAAATTTAAATGTAAATTTTAAAATATACAATAGGAGTTGGAACACAGGCAGTGTTGGGTGGGGTGAAACATTTCAGAGATAGGATGTAGCAGAAGAAGGGAAAAGCAAAAAATTATTACACTTTCTGTCAGACTCTAGAATTTCATATGGTGTTTCAGTCTGAGGTAAATATTCCTCAAGATGATCAAATGTCTTGTACTTTTAACTCTTTGCTCTGCCGGGTATGATGTGTCACACCTGTAATCCCAGCACTTTGGGAGGCTGAGACGGGAGGACTCCTTGAGCCCAGGAGTTAGAACCAGCCTGAGAAACATAGTGAGACCCTGTCTCAATTGCAAACAATCCAGTAAATGAATAAATACATCTTTGCCCATCAAACAGCTCTTAATTTCTCACAAACCTTGACACTAAGAAAGGAGTGTCCCAATAGTGGACACAAATATTTAGGTCATCAGAAAGGTATAGTCAGCCCTCTGTTAGAAATGGATTCTGCATCTGTGGATTCAACCAACTGCAGATTGAAAATATTCGAAAACATGGCTGGGTCCTGTGGCACATGCCTGTAGTCCCAGCACTTTGGAAGGCTAAGTGGGAGGATAGATTGAGTCTGAGGCTACAGTGAGCTATAATTGCACCACTGCACTCCAGCCTGGGCGGCAGAGCAAGACCCTGTCTCAAAAAAAAAAAAAAAAAAAAGAAAATATTCAGTAAAAAATGGATGGTTGCATCTGTACAGAACATGTGCAGACTTTTTTCTTTGTCATTATTCCCTAAGTGATACAGAGTAACAACTACTGGCATAGCATTAACATTGTATTAGGTATTATAAGTAATCTAGAGATGATTTAAAGTATAAGGGAGGATGTGTAAAAGTTATATGCAAGCACTACGCCATTTGTATCAGGGACTCGAGCATCTGTGGATTTCTTTTTTTTTTTTTTTTTTGAGACGGAGTCTCGCTCTGTCGCCCAGGCTGGAGTGCAGTGGCCGGATCTCAGCTCACTGCAAGCTCCGCCTCCCGGGTTTACGCCATTCTCCTGCCTCAGCCTCCCGAGTAGCTGGGACTACAGGCGCCCGCCACCTTGCCTGGCTAGTTTTTTGTATTTTTTAGTAGAGACGGGGTTTCACCGGGTTAGCCAGGATGGTCTCGATCTGCTGACCTCGTGATCCGCCCGTCTCGGCCTCCCAAAGTGCTGGGATTACAGGCTTGAGCCACCGCGCCCGGCATCATCTGTGGATTTCAATACCCCAGAAGGTTCCTGGAGCCTTTCCCCCATGGATACCAAAGGACAACTGTAGATCCTTTCATAGTAAATAAGACAGTGTACAGTTTAAAACATAGTCTCTGAAGGGGTGGCTTAGCAGTTATTCCTGACACACCGATAAAATCTGGAACTGCAGAGCTAGAAGTTAAATCTTGGACCAGTATGACCCTAAGTACAAAGGAAGTATGATCCATATCCAAAAATGGAACCCAGCCTCAATAAATCAGCCAGAGTAACCATTCACATATCTGGAATTTTCAGTAGTTTTGTCCTCTGTTCTATCACTACCTAAGTCAATCCAAAAGCTCACCCTAAAAGTGACGTTAACCCCAGGGCTTTGGGTAATGAAGAAATCACATCGTGAGCCTAGAGCAAATCACAGCATTTCTTAAAAAGGCAGCACCAAAGAAGTTTCCTTTCCCACACTGAAATTACTGGAATGGCTTCGTGGCCCCAGAAACTGGTGAGACTCGTGCCCAAGCAAGTTAAAAACCCCAGGATCAACAAAACTTGTACAAAGTAAAAAGAACACATGCTTGATCTCTATTCTGATGCTTATTTGTTTTGTTTTGTTTTGTTTTTGAGACGGGGTCTTGCTCTCTTTCCCAGGCTGGAGCGCAGTGGCACTCGATCATGACTCACTGCAGCTTCGACCTCCTGGGCTCAGGTGCCCAGGTGATCCTCCTGCCTCAGCCTCCTGAGTAGCTGGGACCACAGATGCGCACCACCATACCCAACTAATTTCTAAATTATTTGTAGCGACAAGGTCACACTATGTTGCCCAGACTGGTCTTGAACTCCTGGACTCAACTGATCCTCCTTCCTCGGCCTCTCAAAGTGCTGGGATTACAGGTTTGAGCCACCACACCCAGCCTCTATTCTGAAGTTTAAATCACATACCTTAAAAGTCAACTAATAAGTGTTTCTAAATAAGTGTAAGAATTTAAAAATAAAAGTCATTGCCAAAGAGTTATATTTTGGAACACTGCAAAAATGCCTGCTCATAGCTCTACAGTCTATGCCACATCATCTAACTGGATATTAATAGATGAGCAATCACTTACCATATCCTATACAGTTAACTTCCAATTTTTCAGGAAAGGACACAGGAATACAGGTAAATAAACTGAAACCCAATTCTCATTTTAGCCAACACTTTTTAAATTCCTCCCCCAATGAAATGTATTTTTTTATCAGCACTAACAGGTAACAATTTATTGATCCAAACATCTTTTCCTTCAACAATGTGATAGTTGTCCAAATGATCATTATGACAACCGAAATTAGAAAATAGTAGGGGAAAAAGAGTGAGAGGGCTTTGAGAGGTGGAATGGGATAGATAATTCATAAATTGGATAAACAGAGGCCCCAACAAATGCCTATTTGTCATAGTCGAAAGATGACTGACCCATTATCATCTCATTTTTAATACAATGACCAAGTCACTGAAGCCACCCGGCAAAATGTAAAACGAACTTTTGAAAAGAAATTGTTTGAGGATCCAGGAGTCTACCATCAACAGTAGTTAATAAAGTTTACAAGCCAGCAGTTACTAGTTCTCATTAAGAATTAACAGATATTTCATAACCTGATCCCCAGTAAGCTTATTAATAAAAAGCAATGGAAATTTGGGGCTGGGTGTGGTGACTCATGCCTGTAATCCCAGCACTTTGGGAGGCCGAGACGGGTAGATCACCTGAGGTCAGGAGTTCGAGACCAACCTGGCCAACATGGTGAAACCCTGTCTCTACTAAAAATACAAAAATCAGCTGAGCATGGTGGTGGGCACCTGTAATCCCAGGTACTCGGGAGGCTCAGGCAGGAGAATCCCTTGAACCCCTGAGGCGGAGTTTGCAGTGAGCCGAGATTACGCCATTGCACTCCACCCTGGGCGACAAGAGTGAAAATCTGTCTCAAAAAAATAAAAATAAAAAATAAAATAAATAAAAAGCAATGGAAATTTGGAGGAAGAAGTAGTGAATCAGCCTCTCTCTTCTATATGCTGTATTTTATTGGAATATGAGTAAGTACAAGGGTAATATGAGAAATGGCGGGGGGGTTCTAGTCACCAAAATGGCATCTGACTCTCCAAATGCAGCAATGCTCATTCCAGTGGGTGCTTCACTGTGACTCAAGATTTGTCACATGAGGACATAAGGGAATTTGAATAAAGCCAAGATACGCTCCTAAAATCAATCGACTCTTCCAATGGATTTAACAGAAGATCTAACAGTAATCAACCTATAAGACACTAACCTACTCAACATAAATTGATTCTAAAATACTTTTTTAAATGAATTATTGCTAATGCAAAAAGTCAGGAAATAAGTCTAGGAATTTGTTTTCCTAATGGCACTTCCATTTATGTATTGGTAGAGGTCACCAAAACACATTACTAGGTGTCCATGTATCATTCCCCTGTTCTCCTTTTATAACCTTATTCTTCAAAAATAAAAGGTAATTAAGTGAAAGCATCAATTAAGTATTTCCTTCCTTTCTCAAAACATATAAATACAAATATAACTGAATCTTTGTTTTATAGTATATGCCACTACGCTATACGGCAAACAACCCTGGCAAATCCACTGCATAGTCGCCCTCAAATTATAACTATTCATTTCTCCCCAACCAAAGGGAAAATAATTTTCCCAACTCCTCCAATTATATGCCAAAAGAATTAGAAAATACGGAAAAAAAGATTCACAGCGGCTTGTATAAGTGTCAAGTGCCAACATTTCACTAATAACCAAGATTTCCTATTGTACAGACTTTTAATTGTATCAAATCATGAATCTTCTAGGGCACAGAAAACAAAGACTAAATGGTTCTGCCAATTTACAATGATCATATTTCACCTTTAGAAGTGTAATCACCATAGAAGCAACGAACTCATCGAATTCATCTTTCTGTCTCCACTGATTAAACGGATCCTGCGCTACAGGCATAATCGGCTAGTTTCTGCCACCACTCATACATAGGCCTCCAAAGCACTCTACAAGCCAGGGCTAGGCTGTCTAGAAATCCGCACTGTGTCACTGCATAAGGCAGTTTCCCACTGCACATATCCAGGAGGAATAAAACCACCTAAGCACTCTTGTCAGATCTTAGCAAGGCTGCAAAATGACAAGAGTTGCTAACCAAAGAGCAGGCAGCAACAATCACCACCTTTAAAAATCATTTAAGCAGTTTTCCTCTCCGCCATCTCACTTCCCTCCTCCTCCTCGTCATTCTCTCTCTCTCTTTCTCACACACACACACACACACACACACACACACACACACACACGCACGCACTGCAGTTCATCCCCAGCTTTGCAAGTGACATGCTGGGAGCTCTGGACTGACAGCCGGCCCAGAACTCATTCAGGGCCCTCAAATACAGACATTCTCACCTGAACACGCCAGGCAACTTCCACCCGCACCATCACTTCCATCCTCCCCGACACACACACACTCGCCCTCGCAAGCTCTCCCCACACCAATCCCCGAGCAGCAGAAAGCCCAGCAGGCTCATTGCAAGCGCAGCACGCGTTACCACTTATAAGCCGAGTTGGGCGGCCTAAGCTCCAGAAACCTCCTCTTCAAGCAGCCCACCCCCACCACCCCGACGCGGCTGGATCCCTGGCCCGCCAGGTGGGATGCGCTACCTTTGGACTGGCAATCCGCACAAAACTTGTTATCCTCCTCCAGCAGCAGGTTGGCCAGGACAGCCTGGTACCGATCCACGTCCTTCACCGACTTGCCTGTCATGGCCAGGGTGCCGGCGGGGGCAGAGGGCGACGCGCCCTCCTCGCCCCCAGAGACCCCTGCCTCAGTCCGGGGGTGAGGACTCCCGGTCCCCCGCCCAGGGGCAAATCCTGAGCGGGGAGAGCCCTCTCCTCTGGCCCCGCCGGATGCCCCTTCCCGGGTCGGCGGCGTCCGTCCCCCACTCCGCAGCCCCTCGGCGCGGCGCCCCTTGGCGGGCTTAGGGACAGGCCCGCGTCCAGGAGAGGCTGCGGGGCCAGAGACCCTCAGCCCAGGAAAAGGCAGACCACGAGCCTCCTGGGTACCGGACGCAGAAATGACCCTCTAGCCGGCCTGTCTGCTGGCCTTGCGTCCCGCGCCTCGGTTTCCCTGGCAGCTGCCGTCAGCTCCGCTACCACCTCCGCCGCCTACTTCCGGCAGCTCTTCCTCCCCACCTCCACCCTGCCCAGCCCGCGCATGCGCCCCGCCCCCACCGCGCCGCACTGGGCTCTTCCTTCAGCTCCGCCTCTCGGCAACCAATCGGTGGAGAAGCGGGGGGCGGGGCTTGGGTGGGGGCGGAGGGAAGGGGTGGGCACGCCTCCTGCGTGTCCTTGGAAGAGAATGAATGGAGCCTGGTAGAAAGGGAGTGGAGGGAATGGAAGAAAGTGAAGGAAGACAACAACTAACACTTACTGAGCTCTTACTATGCGCTAGGCACTGTGTTAAGCGCTTTACATGAATTATCCCAATATAATCCTCACAACAACCCTATGAATTACTTATCATCCTTATGTAACCTAAGGGTTGTGGATACCCCAAAGTCCTCCAGCTTGTTTTTTCCAACAGCCAACTAAAAGAGTCCAAGCCCCTAACCCAGGATATAAGAACGTCACCCCCTCCCCAAATTTTCAGAGGACTCTGGTCGCCTCTCACTTGGAACACGTGCTCCCACTAATACTCATTAGCTCTCCTCTGTGACTCCTGCCTTTTTGGATATTGTTTGGCCTGGTGCCCAGACATTTCTTTCTTCTTCCGTTTCTTAAATTCTCACAAAACAGCGAGCTTTGTGTGGCAGACTTTTACTGAATGTTATTTGGGAAGGGTGGAGGACAGTGATTAAAGCATAGCACAGAACAGGCAACTCCTTAAAAATGATTATTAAACGTCATTGTACAAAGCCACGCTTGCTACAGATAATTTCTCATTGGCTGTCCTTTTCCTTAGGGATCCACCTGCCATCTGGCTTGTGTTTTCATTCACTCATTCATTCATTCACTGAGCACAATGTTAATGAGAAATTTCTAAGTATCAGGCACTGTACTAGGGGAAAAGGAAACACCATGATCCGATTTGTGGTTTTAAAAGGTCACTCTGGCTGCCATGGAAATAATTAATCAGGGAAGATGGTAAGCAGATGCTAAGAGTTATCTAAACTCTAGTGAAACCCTCTCCTCCATTTCTTTACTTTCTCCCAAGACCAGGATCCCTCAAAGCTTTCATCTCATCAGAGGAAAATTAAACATTTCTATTACTTTATTAATCACAACAATTAAATTTTCTGGCTAAGTCTCTTCCCTTCTAGCCATGCCTAGGGGACTTGACTTTTAAAAACACACAAGTTCATTGGGGTGTTTTTCCTGAGAAAACCCATCCAAATAGGTATTACCGTAACAATTTTTCAGTTGAAACAGTCAAGATTAACCAGTTACTGGGTGTGGTGCCACATATCTGTAGTCCTAGCTACTCAGGATGCCAAGCCAGAGCATCACTTGAGCCCAGGAGTTGGAATCCAGCCTGGGCAACACAGTAAGAACCACCCCTCCAACCTCCAATGTACCCTGTTACCCTGTCTCAAAACAACAACAACAACAACAACAAAAAACCAGTTAATTGCGATGAGTGGTGATTGTACCTCAGTTCAAGCCCTCCCCATCTTCATCTCCTCACTCTGCAAATAGCCTTCTGGCCTTAGTCTAAATCTGGTTAAATTAAACCTTCACCGTGCTCTCTAGAGGGAGCTTTTAAATGCCAAATCTGATTGACTCACACTCTCCTGCTTAAAAAATCATTTAGTGGCTCTCCATTGCCTGTGGCAGGGTTTCTCAAATTTTTCCACCTAGTGAGAGATATCATGGCTTTGTGGTTAAGCACACAGACTCTGGGGCAAGAATGCTTAGGTTTAAATCCTCAGCTTTTCCCATCTATTATCTATGTGACTTTGAGCAGGTTACTTAGCCTCTTGGTGCCTCAGTTATTTCATCTATAAAATGGGAATGATGATAACATTAATAGTACCTATTTCACAAGATTATTATGAGACTTAGCTGAGATAATTCCTGTCATATAATTAAAACAGCCCTTGGCACATAGTGAATGATAGACCATTCGTGCTCTTCACTAAATATTTCTGGTGTTCTGCCTTCTGAGCACATGGTAGGATTTTATTTCCTGGTTTTCAAGTGATTGGGAAAGACCAATGGGTTTGAGCAGAAAGAATGGATCGCTTTGTCTCTGAAGCATTTATTTGCTGCTTTGAGACTCTTCTGCTTCTCTTTCCCTCTGCCATGGCAACCATCGATGCTGAAGATGTTGGTTGCTCTATTAGCCTGGATTTCTGTGTAGCTGATAAACAAGAGCTCTCTGCCAGCCCATAGAGGATAACTTAGCATAAGCAAGAAATAAGCATTGTGTTGCCATTGAGTTTTGTTTGTTTGTTTACCACTGTATAAGCTAGCCTATCCTAACAGATACATCAAGTATTAGCTTTTTATAATTATCATTACTAATAGCAGAGTAAAGTGAGAGCATAGCCCAGGGTCTGAGGATATAAACAAAGCAAATTGCTCTTCACAAGTACACATTTTGTTTGAAATCCTGAATTTTGCTTTGACAAGTCTTGCAAAAATGTTCACTCTGTTCCATCATGCACATGTTATCTTATATAAAACTATTTCACATTAGTTATAGAATTTTCTTTTTCTTTTTTTTTTTTTTTTTTTTTTTGAGACTAGGTCTCGCTCTTTCACCAGGCTGGAGTGCAGTGGTGCGATCCTGCCTCACTGAAACCTCCGCCTCCCAGGTTCAAGCAATTCTCCTGCCTCAGCCTCCCAAGTAGCTGGGACTATAGGCACGTGCCACCATGCCCGGCTAATTTTTTTGTATTTTAATGGAGATGGGGTTTCACCCTGTTAGCCAGGATGGTCTCAATCTCCTGACCTCGTGATCTGCCCACCTCGGCCTCCCAAAGTGCTAGGATTACAGCCATGAGCCACCGTGCCCAGCCAGTTATAGAATTTTCTATCTGTCCCAGTGGCTATTGAGCACAGTTTGGTTGCACTGTATCTAATGGATTTCAGAAAATTGGAATGAATTGAAGAATCCTGACACCGCATTTCATAGTCAGCTTCCAGATAATTTCTCTTCTTTATTGTTTTTGTTTTGTTTTGTTTTTGTTTTTGTTTTGGTGGCAGTAGAATTTATTAGAATGTGCCTTTTAAATAATTATTTGAAATAGAAATGGAGTCTTGCTTTGTTGCTTGGGATGGTCTTGAATTCATAGCCTAAGGCAATCCTCACACCTTGGCCTCCCAAAGTGATGACGTTACAGGCATGAGCCCAGAATGTGGCTTAATACAGGCGCCTGGGCTTGCCCACATTGCTCTCAGTATATAAAGCTCGAATGTCTTGGCAATTTTTCTTGAATAATGACACTAGGAAGTTGACAGCCAGGTGCATGTTATGTACAAGCTCATCGTCTGTCATCTTCACATGGCCAACAGCCACAGCCAGACATAACACCTTCTTCATCTGAAACTTGGTTGTGGACTTCATCTCATCCACTCTGGCCACCATGTTTTTGTTGTGCATCAGCAGGGAAGGGAACTCACCCACCTTATTTAGGCCTGGGCCAACGATTCATGGGATCTGCTTGATCAGAGACTCTGGGGCTAAAAAGACATCATACTTCTTTGACAGCTGTTTGACCAGTTATTATTCTTACTGAGCTTTTCAGTACCTTGATATCCCTGTGGAGGATATCCACAGTCTTGGACTATTTTGTTTGTTTGTTTGTTTTGGAGACAGGGTCTCACTTTGTCACCCAGGCTGGAGTGCAGTGGTTCCAACATAGCTCACTGCAACCTCGACTTCCCAGGCTCAAGCAGTCCTCCCATCTCAGCCTCCTGAGTAGCTGGGACTACAGGCGTACGCCACCATGTCCAGCTAATTTTGGGTATTTTTTGTAAAGACAGGGTTTCACCATGTTGCCCAGGTTGGTCCTGAGCTCCTGGAATCAAGCAATCCTCCTGCCTTGGCCTCCTAAAGTGCTGGGATTACAGGCATGAATCACTAGTGCCTGGTCCATCTTATTTTTCTTTAAAGAATTATTTTCTGTTTGTAGAAATAGGATCTGGCTATGTTGCCCAAGCTGGTCTCAAACTCCTGGCCTCAAACGATCCTCCCCACTCAGCCTCTCTAAGTGCTAGGATTACAGGTGTGAACCACCATGCTCAGCCTCTTTTTTTTTTTCTTTAAATCAGAGTATTTTGAAACCCCAACTCACATAAATAAGAACAAAATAAAGGCCGGGCGCGGTGGCTCAAGCCTGTAATCCCAGCGCTTTGGGAGGCCGAGACGGGCGGATCACGAGGTCAGGAGATCGAGACCATCCTGGCTAACACAGTGAAACCCCGTCTCTACTAAAAATACAAAAAAAACTTAGCCGGGCGAGGTGGCAGGCGCCTGTAGTCCCAGCTACTCGGGAGGCTGAGGCAGGAGAATGGCGTGAACCCGGGAAGCGGAGCTTGCAGTGAGCTGAGATCCAGCCACTGCACTCCAGCCTGGGTGACAGAGCGAGACTCCGTCTCAAAAAAAAAA
>NC_037668.1:67963846-68069848 GCF_003255815.1 Theropithecus gelada | reverse complement strand
AAAAAAAAAAAAAAAAAAAAAAAAAAGAACAAAATAAAAACCGTTATATCAGAGAAGCCACAGTAGCAAAATGCCCAGATTACTATCAAGAAAGAGGTATGGTGAACATTTTTGGACTATTGCCACAGGAAACTTTCATTAGTGTATCTTATAGCTAAGAGATCAAAATCTCTTAAGCCATATGTTAATCAGTTTCTGATTCACTGGCCAGTCACTTTACCTATTCCGGATAACATTCATAGAATGACGTGTTCATTTAGAAAACTGGATAATTATGCTCCCTGTTTTACTGTGAGCTCTGTGTTATTCATCACATGCAAATGAACTTAGTGAGACTAAGCTTAGTGAGATTTATGATTCCCCTCTGGCTATGGCTGGTCTAAATGCTGCCTCTGGCGGCACCGGCTGAGTTCTGCCCGGGGTTGCTTTCCACTGTGACAAGGCAGCACTGAGTTCTAATGCAAAGTCCCACAATTATTGCACTCTCCTTCCCCCAAGCACGCCAGTTCTCTCTCTGATCAACACAGCTGCTGGTGGGGAATAGGGGAGGAGTGGCATTAGCAATTCAAGACTCTTTTGTACTCTCTTCAGTGTCTCTTTCTGTAATATGAAATTAAAACCAAGTACTGTGATTACTCACCGTATTTTTGATTCATATGAAGATGATTTTTTGAGTGGATAGTTGTTCAATTTGGTGTTCCTGTCGGGAGGACAATTGGTGAGGTCTTCTGTTTTTGGCCATCTTGCTCTGCCTTCCGATATATTAGATATTTTTTTTAAGTTTTAAATCAAAGTAAAACATGCACATAGTTTTAAAAGTCAAGAAATTATACAAGGTGTATAATGACAAACAGTAATCTTCTGCCCCATCTCTGCCCACACCGGTCCCTACTCCTCTGAGACAACCATTTTCCACTCTTATAGCTATTTCTTGTACAATTTATGTATTGCCCAGATAACATGCTTATACCACCATGATTTACCTTCCCAGCTCTGTTTATTCACTTCCTGATATGGAAGATGAGGATTTAGATTTCTTTATATATACTCCCGCAGACTTCCTTTCCCACATTCTCCTAGTATAGTTAAATAACAATATTTTGTTAAATTAATGCTCAATGTTTATAATATTATGACAATATTATTGACAGTTGTGCTTTGTACTCATTGATTACATTTTTTTCCTGGTTAAACTTTTTGTTTTTCCTGGAGTCAATAATTGCTCCACTTTGAAGTGCTTAATTTTCTATGAATCTATGATTAATTCATCTCCCAATCCTCTGACAGAAGAGAATTTCCTCTTAGTAAGTTCTAACACATCAGCTAAGCTATAAATTTCATTATTCTTGGCACTGTCCATCCTGAAGCTTCTGCCCTGCTGCTCCAAGCTGGAGGAGGCTCCTGCTGCTTAATCATCACCCTGAAATTCCCCTTCACTATTATCCTGGGAATAGCCTTCCTCTTTTTCCTGTATTGAATGCTCTGTTTTCTGGATTTAGTGCTTACGAGGGACTGAGCAAGTATAACTGACCAAGGCCTACTGCAAGAACTCTGTAGTATAATGATAGGAAATTGCCCCACACCAGAGCATATCAATGTGAAATTGCAGAACACTGGGGGAAAAGGCAAGATCTGTAGTTTCCAGAGAGGAAAAACAAATCACATGAAAAAGAATCAGGAATGAGAATAGCATGGAGTTCTCAACAGTAGCACTGGAAGCCAGAGGGCAATGAAATTTTGCCTCCAAAATTCTGAGAAAAAAAAAAGAGTTGCCAACCCAGAATTCTGTACCAGCCAAACTGCTATTCTAGAGGCAGTGTTGAATAAAGACAGTTTCACATACTGTAGATTTCAAAATCTTTCCTCCTGTGCTGGTTGTGTTCCATTGGCTTCCATGTCCTCTCTCGGCCCTTCACCTGGCTCTGAGATCCAAGAGACAACTTTGATGGGTGGCATCAACCTGGCTCCTCTGCACACCAGCTTCTGGTTGTGTTCAACCAATGGGAAGAGCAGTGGGAAATCAGAAGGCAGGAGGAGAGAGAAGTCGAGTTATTTATTTTCTCCTCTTTCTCCCTGCTGGCAGAGCTACTGCTTCCCTCCAGGGACAGCCGAAGTGTCTGCAACAGTGGCCCTCGTGCCTGTGATAGTGGCCCTCTCCTACAGCGAGGGTTCACATCACATTCTAGTCATACTCTCTCCCATGGCCTCTTTAGGCTTTGAGGGCAACAGCCATCTGCACTTGCTCGCCCCAAGGTACATGCCCTCGGTTGATTTTCTTTCTTTTTTTTTTTTTTTTTTTTTTTGAGACAGAGTCTCCCTCTGTCGCCCAGGCTGGAGTGCAGTGGCCGGATCTCAACTCACTACAAGCTCCACCTGTGGGGTTTATGCCATTCTCCTGCCTCAGCCTCCCAAGTAGCTGGGACTACAGGCGCCCACCACCTCGCTTGGCTAGTTTTTTGTATTTTTTTTTAGTAGAGACGGGGTTTCACCGTGTTAGCCAGGATGGTCTCGATCTCCTGACCTCATGATCTGCCCGTGTCGGCCTCCCAAAGTGCCCTCGGTTGATTTTCTTTCACCCTTCTCACACTTTACAAAATGGTCCCTTCTTTAAACTCTCCTCACTGGCCTCTTTTGCACTGGCCATAGGCTTCCTATTGGAATCCTAACCAGTTCACCTCCCATGGACACTTTGTCAAAAATGACAGCATAATCAAGCTGGGAGTCAGAAGCCTTAGGAATCTACCTGGTGCTCTCTTCTATAGCAGCTGAGCTGGCACCCAAACCACAAGGCAAAGTCCTTCCCCCTCTTCCTTTCCCTTTGCTCAAGCAGAGGAGTCTCTCCCTGTGGTCACCAGTGCCCCAGGCCCACGGCAAGTACTCCCTGGCTTCTGTTGATGTTCATTCAAGGCCTAAGGGCTCTTCAGTCAGCTTGTGGTGAATGCTGTGAGGTGTGGGACTCTCCTTTTAGGGCAGTGGGCTTCCCTCTGGCCCAGGGAAGGTTCAGAAATGCCATCTAAGATCCAAGTTCTGGAATTGAGGACCTCAAGGGCCCACTTGGTCAATCTGGTACCTAAGCTGCAGGACAAAGTTCCCTTTACTCTTCCCTCTTTTTTTCAAGCAGAAGGAGTCCATTCCTGTAGCCACCACAGCTGGGAATGTGCCGGGTCACACATTAAGCCAGCACATCTCTGAGTCTCATGCAAGGCCCATGGTGAGTCCTGCCTGGGTACTGCTTCTGATTATTCAGGGCCCAAGTGCTCTTGAGTGAACTGGGTTCTTCCATTCAAGGCAGTGGGTTCCCTTCTGACCCACGGTGTGTCTAGATATATCATCCAAAACCTAGGGTCTGGAATAGGGGCCTCAAGACTCTGCCTGGTGCCTTGTCCTACTGTGGCTGAACTGGTATCCAAGTTGCAAGACAAAGCCCTCTTTTCTCTCTCCTGTCCTGTGGAAGAAAGGACTTTCTCCTGGAACTGCAAGCTATGCTGCCTGCGGTTGGGGAAGGGATGGCGCAAGCACTACCTTGGCAGCCCCAGCTGGTGTCTCATTGGGTCATGTGTCCCCCATGTCCACTGGCTTCAAGCCCAGTATAGCATCAGGACTTTCCCCAGAATTGCAGTCCTCATGGCCTTGACTGCCTTTCAAGTTTACTTAGAATTCCAGAGCACTTTGGCCTGGGGTGTTGAGACTACTGTGAACTGTTTCCAACCACTGGTATGGACAATTCCCCTCTGGCGAGGGTTGATCTAAATGCTCCCTCTGGAGCACTGGCTGAGTTCTGCCCAGGGTTGTTTTCCACTGTGACAAGGCAGCACTGAGTTCTAATGCAAAGTCCCACAATCACTGTGCTCTCCTTCCCCCAAGCACACTGATTCTCTCTCTGAGCCACACAGCTGCTGCTGGGGAATGGGGGAGCAGTGCCATCAGCAATTCAAGACTGTCCTTTGAACTGGGTGCAGTGGCTCATGCCTACAATTCCAGCACTTTGGGAGGCCAAGGCAAGCAGATCACCTGAGGTCAGGAGTTTGAGACCAGCCTGGTCAACATGGCAAAACGCTGACTCTACTAAAAATACAAAAATTAGCCAGGTGTGGTAGTGGGTACCTGTAATCCCAGCTACTCAGGAGGCTGAGGCAGGAGAATCACTTGAACCTGGGAGGCAGAGGTTGCAGTGAGCCAAGATCTTGCCACTACACTCCAGCCTGGGCAACAGAGTAAGACTTTATTTCAAAAAGAAGAAGAAGAAGAAGGAGAAGGAGAAGGAGAAGAAGAAGAAGAACTGTCTTTTGTACTCTCTTCAGTGCCTCTTTCTGTAATACAAAGTTAAAAGCAGGTACTGTGATTGTTTATCGATAACTACAACTTTTCAAGACATAGACAGTCCAATGAGATATAGACAGAAACAACAAAAATTTTAAAAGGAGGGGAATAAAATGTTGCATTTTTATTAGTTTTTTTCTTTGCTTGTTTGTTTATGCAATCAGTGTTAAGTTGTCATCAGTTTAAAATAATGGGTTATAAGAGATGATTTGCAGTCCTCATGGTAACCTCAAATAAAAAAAAAAAACAGATAAACAAAAAATAAAAAGCAAAAAAGTAAAGTGTACCACCAGAGAAAACCACCTTCACTAAAAGGAAGACAAGTAGAAAGGAAAGAAGGAAGAGAAGACCGCAAAACAACCAGAAAACAAATAACAAGTGGCAGGCATAAGTCCTTACTTACCAATAGTAACACTGAATGTAAATGGACTAAACTCTCCATGAAAAGACATAGAGAGACTGAACGGATGAAAAAACAAGACCCTGTGATCTGTTGCATACAAGAAACTTACTTATAAAGACACACATAGGGGTGCAGTGGCTCATGCTAGTAATCCCAGCAATTTGGGAGGCCGAGGTGGGTGGGTCACCTGAGGTCAGGAGTTCGAGACCAGCCTGGACAACATGGGGAAACCCTGTCTCTACTAAAAATACAAAAATTAACTGGGCATGGTGGCATGCACTTGTACTTCCAGCTACTTGGGAGGCTAAGGCAGGAGAATGCTTGAACCTGGGAGGCAGAGGTTGCAGTGAGCTGAGATTGTGCCACTGCACTCCAACCTGGGCAACAAAGCAAGGTTTCGTCTCAAACAAACAAACAAACAACAAAAAAAAAAGATACACAAAGACTGAAAATAAAGGAATGGAAAAAGATACTCCATGTCAATGAAAATGAAAAAGAACAGAAGTAACTATATTTATAACAGACAAAATAGATTTCAAGACACAAACTATAAAAAGAGATAAAGAAGGTCATTATATAATGATAAAGGAATCAATTCAGCAAGAAGATGTATGTATCTGCATCCAACACTGGAGCACCCAAATATATAAAGGAAATATTATTAGAGCTGAAGAGAGAAATAGATCCCAATACATTAGTAGCTGGAGACTCCAGCACCCTACTTTCAACATTGGACAAATCATCCAGATAGAAAATCAACAAAGAAACATCAGACTTAATCTACACTAAAGATCAAATGAACCAATAGATACAAAACATTTCATACAACAGCTGCAGAATACATATTCTTCTCCTCAGCACATGGATCATTCTCAAGGATAGAGCATATGTTAGGCCATAAAATAAGTCTTCAAAAATTCAAGACCAGGTGCAGTGGCTCATGCCTGTAATCCCAGCACTTTGTGTGTGTTTTTTTGTTTTGTTTTGTTTTGAGAAGGAGTCTTGCTCTGTCACCCAGGCTGGAGTGCAACAGTACAATCTTGGCTTACTACAACCTCTGCCCCCTGGGTTCAAGCAATTCTTCTGCCTCAGCCTCCCAAATAGCTGGGATTACAGGTGTCCACCACCACGCCCAGCTAATTTTTTGTATTTTTAGCAGAGACAGGGTTTCACCATGTTGGCCAGGCTGGTCTTGAACTCCTGACCTCAAGTAATCTGCCTACTTTGGCCTCCCAAAGTTCTGGGATAACAGGTGTGAGCTACTGCACCCAGCCAAAAATCAGTAGCATTTCTGTATGTCAACAGCAAACAATCTGAAAAAGAAATCAAGAAAGTAATCCCATTTACAATAGCTACAAATAAAGTAAAATACATAAGAATTAACCAAAGAAGTGAAGGATCTCAACAATAAAAAGTATAAAACATTGATGAAATAAATCAGGAGGACACAAAAAATGGAAACGTATTCCATGTTCATCGATTGGAAGAATAAATATTGTTAAAATATTCATATTGCCCAAAGCAATGTACAGATTTAATGCAATCCCTATAAAAAAAAAAATTCCTCACAGAAAAAGGAAAAACAATCCTAAAATTTATATGAAACCACAAAAGACCCAGTATATCTAAAGCTGTCCTGAGCAAAAAGAACAAAGCTGGAGGAATCACATTACCTGACTTTAAATTATACTACAGAGCTGTAGTAACCAAAACAGCATGGCATTGGCACAAAAATAGACATATAGACAAATGGAACAAAATGAAGACCCCTGAAACAAATCCATAAACCTACAGTGAACTCTTTTTGAGCAAAGATGCCAAGAATATTCACTGGGGAAAAAACAGTCTCTTCAATAAATGGTGCTAGGAAAGCTGCATATCTATATGTAGAAGAATGAAACTAGACCCTTCTCACCATATATGAAAATCAAACCAAAATTTGATCTAAGACTTAAATCTAAGACTTCAAACTCTGAAACTACTAAAAGAAAACACTGGGGAAACTCTCTGGGACATTGGACTGGGCAAAGATTTCCTTTTTTTATTTTTATTTTGTTGTTGTTGTTGTTTGTTTGTTTTTGAGACAGAATCTCACTCTGTGGCCCAGGCTGGAGTGCAGTGGTGTGATCTTGGCTCACTGCAACCTCTGCCTCCCAGGTTCAAGGAGTTCTCCTGCCTCAGCCTCCTGAGTAGCTAGGACTACAGGCACACGTCACCATGCCTGGCTAATATTTGTATTTTAAGTAGAGATTTGGGGTTTCACCATGTTGGCCAGGCTGGTCTCGAACTCGTGACCTCAGGTGATCCAAAATTTCTTAAGTAATACCTCACAAGCACAGGAAACCAAAGCAAAAATGGAAAACGGGGGCCATTGGAAATACTCAACAATCCAAAGGAAATAATCAACAAAATGAAGAGACAACCCACAGAATGAGAGAAAAAATGTGCAAACCATTCATCTGACAAGCGCTTAATAAACAGAATATACAAGGAGCTCAAAAAACTCAATAGGAAAATGTCTAATAATCTGATTTTAAAATGGGCAAAAAATCTGAACAGACATTTCTCCAAAGAAGACACACAAAGGTCAAACAGGTATATGAAAAGTTGCTCAACATCACTGCTCATAAGAGAAATGCAAATCAAAACTACAATGATATATTATCTCACCCCAGTTAAAGTGGCTTTTATCCAAAAGACAGGCAATAACAAACACTAGAGAGGTTGTGAAGAAAAGGGAACCCTCGCACACTGTTGTTAGGAATGTAAATTAAGACAGCCACTATGGAGAACAGTTTGGAGATTCCTCGAAAAACTGAAAATAGGGGCCGGGCATGGTGGCTCACACCTGTAATCCCAGCACTTGGGGAGGCCGAGGTGGGCGGCTCACAATATCAGGAGATCGAGACCATCCTGGCTAACACGGTGAAACCCCGTCTCTACTAAAAATACAAAAAATTAGCCAGTCGTGGTGGTGGGCACCTGTAATCCCAGCTACTCGGGAGGCTGAGGCAGGAGAATGGTGAGAACCTGGGAGGTGGAGGTTGCAGTGAGCCGAGATCACACCAGTGCACTCCAGCCTGGGCGACAGAGCGAGATTCCATCTCAAAAAAAAAAAAAGAATTAAAAATAGAACAGCCATATGATCCAGCAATCCCATTGCTAGGTGTATATCCAAAAGAAAGGAAATCAGTATATCGAGGGGATATCTGCACTGTCATGTTTATTGCAGCGCGGTTCACTATAGCCAGGACTTAGAAGCAACCTAAGTGTCTGTCAACAGACAAAAGGATAGAGAAAATGTGGCACATACATACAATGGAGTACTATTCAGCCATAAGAAAGAGTGAGATCCTCTAGTTTGCAACAAGAATGGAACTGGAGGTCATTATGTTAGTGAAATAAGCCAGGCACAGAAAGACAAACTTCACGTGTTCTCACTCATTTGTGGCAGCTAAAAATTAAAACAATTGAACTCATGGAGATAGAGAGTAGAATGATGGTTACCAGAGGCAGGGAAGGGTAGAAACTCATGGAGATAGAGAGTAGAATGATGGTTACCAGAGGCAGGGTGGGGGAAAGTGGGAATGGTTAATGGGTGCAAAAATATAGTTAGATAGAATGAATTAGGTCTAGTATTTGCTAGGTGCCGTGGCTCACACCTATAACCACAGCATTTTGGGAGGCTGAGGCAGGTGGGTCGTTTGAGCCCAGGAGTTCTAGAGCAACCTTGGCAACATAGTGAGACCTCATCTGTCCAAAAAAATTTAAAAATTAGCACATGCTTATAGTTCCAGCTACTTGGGGGGCTGAGAAGGGAGGATCACTTGAGCCCGGGAGGTCAAGGGTGCACAGTGAGCCCTGACGGTGCCACTGCACTCCAGCCTGGACAACAAAGTGAGACTCTATCGCAAAAAAAAAAAAAAAAAAAATCTAGTATTAGATAGCACAGCAGGGTGACTATAGTAAAAAATAATTTATTGTATATTTTAAAATAGCTTAAAGAGTATAATTGAATTGTTTGTAACACGAAGAATAAATGCTTGAGACACCTCATCTACCCTGATGTGATTATTATGCATTGTATGCCTGTATCAAAATATCTCATGTACCCCATAAGTACATACACCTACTATGTACCCACAAAAAGTAAAAATTAAAAATAAACAATTATGACTACATATTGAAAGTATAATAGCATAGTGATAATGAGGAATAAGCAGAAAAGAGACCAAAACAAAAAAGCTTAGTAAACAGGCACTGATACTCATCATTCTCTTTGAAAACTAGTCAGAGGCAAAAGCACCACTATCATACCCTGAGTAGAGGCTGGAAGAGTGTTGAAGGTGGCAAAGCAAGAATAGAACTCTGGTCAGTTTCTATTAGTGGCCATTAATTTTAATGGCAAAAACCACAATTACTTTTGCATTAACCTAATATTACTATGTTTAACTCAGCAACATTTTCCCCAACTATTTTTATATTCTACTTCAGTATGGAAAACATAACTGCATGAGACAAATCTCTTTATCAGTATCAGCATAAAATGATCTGTAAAACCTTCAAATGAGGCCAGGTGCACCTCAGGCCTCACTTTGGGAGGGTTAGGCGGGCAGATCACTTGAGGCCAGGAGTTTGAGACCAGCCTGACAAACATGGTGAAACCCCGTCTCTACTAAAAATACAAAAATTAGCTGGGTTTGGTGGTGGGTGCCTATAATCCCAGCTACTTGGGAGACTGAGGCGGGAGAATCACTTGAACCTGGGAGGTGGAGATTGGAGTGAGCTGAGGGCCGAGATCACGCCACTGTACTCCAGCCTGGGTGACAGAGTGAGACTCTGTCTCAAAAAAAAAAAAAAAGATTATTCAATGTTTTGGTTCATTTCACTGCTCTGATATGCCAACCTAGTTGGTCACAAGTTATACTACTAAAGCTAATAAAATCCAAAACAATTCTCATTTTAAAAAAAAATTAACTAACCTTATATAAAAAAACTTGGCTGAGTGCAGTGGCTCACGCCTGTAATCCAAGCACTTTGGGAGATCAAGGCAGGCGGATCCCAAGGTCAGGAGTTTGAGACCAGCCTGGCCAATATGGTGAAACCCCATCTCTACTAAAAATACAAAAATTAGCCGGGTGTGGTGGTGGGCGCCTGTAGTCCCAGCTACTTGGGAGGCTGAGGCAGGAGAATCGCTTGAACCTGGGAGGCGGAGATCAGTGAGCCAAGATCACGCCACTGCACTCCAGCCTGGGCGACAGAGCGAGACTCCGTCTCAAAAGAAAAACAAAACAAACAAACAACAACAACAACAAAACCTCACAATCTTACTATTATCAACCCCCATGGACTCTAGGAGATAATTTGAGACTTTTCCTGTTGAGGCAGTCTTTATTCCATTTGAAGTCACCCTCGGATGAGCATCCCACTGGATTTTTCTCTGCTTGTGCCCTGCCTACAGAGCCCAGCTCTCTGTAAGTTCAGAAGGCCTTTGAATGAGAATCACGAGAAACCCAACTCACAATAGCTTGAAGAGTGGTTTATTTTATCACTGAACAAGAAATCCAGAGGCAAGGGAGTGGTTTACATTGATTCAGTTACTGGACAAGGCCATCAATACCCAGGCTTTATCATTCTGCTTTGCCATCCTCAACCCATTGTATTTTTATCCTGATATTCAATGGTTCTCAAAGTGTGGTCCCCAGACAAGCAGCATCAGTGTCACCTGGCAACTTGTTAGAAATGCACATTCTGGCCAGGCACAGTGGCTCACACTCTGGGAGGCTGAGGCAGGAGGACTGCTTGAGGTCAGATGTTCAAGACCACCCTGGCCAACATAGCAAGATACTTGTCTGTTTAAAAAAAGAAAGAGGCCGGGCGCGGTGGCTCACGCCTGTAATCCCTGCACTTTGGGAGGCCGAGGCGGGCGGATCACGGGGTCAGGAGATCGAGACCATCCTGGCTAACACGGTGAAACCCCGTCTCTACTAAAATACAAAAAATTAGCTGGGCGCGGTGGTGGGCGCCTGTAGTCCCAGCTACTCGGGGGGCTGAGGCAGGAGAATGGCGCGAACCCGGGAGGCGGAGCTTGCAGTGAGCCGAGATGGTGCCACTGCACTCCAGCCTGGGCGACAGAGTGAAGACTCCGCCTCAAAAAAAAAAAAAAAAGAAAGAAAGAAAGAAATGCAAATTCTCAGCCCACTCTAGATGTATGAATCAGAACCTCTGAGGACAGGGCTCAGCAGTCTCTTTTAAGAAGCCCTCTGGGTCAGGTGCAGTGACCTGTAATCCTAGCACTTTGGGAGGCCAAGGAGGGTGGATCACCTGAGATTAGGGACTCGAGACCAGCCTGGCCAACATGGTGAAAACCCATCTCTATTAAAAAAAACAAAAAATTAGCCCGGCATGGTGGCAAATGCCTGTAGTCCTAGCTACTCAGGAGGCTGAGGCAGGAGAATCGCTTGAACCTGGGAGGCGGAGGTTGCTGTAAGCCAAGATCGTGCCATTGCACTCCAGCCTGGGCGACAAGAGCAAAACTCCACCTCAAAAAAATAAAGATTTTTTTGGGTGATTATAATATCTCTGGTTTTATATCACTCTGGATATAATATCTCTGGATTATAATCACTCTGGGTGATTATTCTGGTGCACATTCAAGTTTGAGAACTGCTGCTCATGCAGATCACCTCATGGTCACAAGACAGTCACCACAGCTCTAAACATTGCATCATCTTTCAATGAAGGAAGAAGAGAAAAGGAATGTCCCCAGTCTTAGCTGTTCCTTTTATCAGGAAAACAGAAAGCTCCCAGCAGTCTTTCCCTTAAGACTCCTTGGCCAAAACCAGGTTGCATGGCTCAGCCTCTAACTGCAAAGGACACCAGGAAAGCCCTTATGGCAGGAGGCAGCAAGAGAGGTGGGTGCTGGACATGGCTGTGGGCAGCCCGGGACAATGTCTGCCATGGAGTCCATGGTGGTCAGGACCAAGGATAATGTCATGCTTGACTCCATCTGCAAACATAGTCTTTGAACTTTCAGATCCTTCAGATGGGAGTACCTAGACATAGAAATTTCATTATTGTTAATATCTATCAATTGTGGTCGAGATCATTACTCATCACGCTAAAAGAATCCTTTCCCATCAAAAATGAGCAGGAGGCGCCGTGTATGGTGGCTCACACCTGTAATCTTAGAGCTTTAGGACCTCAAGGAGGGAGGATTGCTTGAGGCCAGGAGTCTGAGACCAGCCTGGGCAACATAGCAAGGCACTGTCTCTACAAACTTTTTTAAAAAATTAGCAGAGAATGGTGGCTTGCTCCTGTAGTCCTAGCTAAGGTGGGAGGATTGCTTGAGCCAGGGAGTTCAAGGTTGCAGTGAGCTATGATCATGCCACTGCACTCCAGCTTGGATGACACAGCAAGACCCTGTCTTTAAAAGCAAATATATATTTTTTTTAATTAAAATATTTTTTTATTTGCTTTTTAAACAATTTTGAGACGGAGTCTTGCTCTGTCACCCAGGCTGGAGTGCTGTGGCCGGATCTCAGCTCACTGCAAGCTCCGCCTCCCGGGTTCCCGCCATTCTCCTGCCTCAGCCTCCGGAGTAGCTAGGACTACAGGCGCCCGCCACCTCGCCCGGCTAGTTTTTTTGTATTTTTTAGTAGAGACGGGGTTTCACCGTGTTTGCCAGGATGGTCTCGATCTCCTGACCTCGTGATCCGCCCGTCTCGGCCTCCCAAAGTGCTGGGATTACAGGCTTGAGCCACCGCGCCCGGCCTAATTAAAATATTTTTAAATGAGCAGGGGAAACAACAAAGAAGGAAGAAGAGAAGGAAGTGATGAACTCTGCCTTGACAGAGTTGAGTTCTTTTCCGAGCAATCAGGGAGGAGAACATTACAGGCAGAGAGATTAATACGCATGAAAATGCGGAAGTGAGAAAGAACTGTGAGCTGCCTAGAGAGGCTACGTGTGGCAAGCATTAGGAGAAGCTGGATGGAGGGTGAGGGCCTGATCACAAAAGGCCTTGTATGCTGTGTTGAGGAGATTGAACTCCACCCTGTTCCTAATATCATTAAAGCTTGGAGGACATCTTATCCTGGGTCCACAGATGGACTTTGGTACCTTATCAACACTATTTATTGTAAGTATTATCTATAATATCAACCCTCTGAAATTGTATGAAAAATTTCATGCGGCTGCTCTGCCTATGGAGTAGCCATTCTTTTGTTTCTTTACTTTCTTAATAAACTTGCTTTCGCTTTACAAAAAGAATAAAAATTCATGGATGTGTGGGTGTGTGCAGTCTTCTGGAGAGAGGGCCCCAGATTTGTAGGGATGTGCATAACCCAAAGAAGTTTAAGAATCTGGCTGGGTGTGGTGGCTCACACCTGTAATTCCAGCACTTTGGGAGGCCGAGGCAGGCAGATCGCTTGAGGCCAAGAGTTTGAGACCAGCCTGGCCAACATGGTAAAGCCATGTCACTATTAAAAAAAAAAAAAAAATGAAAGTAGGCTGAGCGCGGTGGCTCACCCTTGTAATCCCAGCAATTTGAGAGGCCAAGGTAGGTGGATCACCTGAGGTCACGAGTTCGAGTCCAGCCTGACCAACATGGTAAAACCCCATCTCTATGAAAAACACAAAATTAGCCAGGCGTGGTAGTGCATGCCTGTAATCCCAGCTACTCCGGAGGCTGAGGCATGAGAATCACTTGAACCCAGGAGGCAGAGGTTGCAGTGAGCCAAGATCATGCCATTGCATGCCAGCCTGGACAACAAGAGTGAAACTCTGTCTCAAAAATAAATAAATAAATAAATAAATAAATAAATAAATAAATAAATAAAAGAATCACTTCTTTAAGGAGTCAAGGAGTTAATCATTGTATTCTGTATTCATCACCAGAATAAATTTATACTCAGACCAGACTCTAGATCCAGGTTAACTAGAAAAGACAGAGTTCAGATCAGAGTTGGGATTCTATCTTCTTGTCCACAGCCTTTCCTGTGCAATGTCTGCAATGGACAATCTCCAACAAGTGCCAAGAGAGATAAGTGTCTCCTTTTCCCCTCCTTGTCAGGCCACAGAGTCCCTCCTCTCTCCAATAACCTCTCAGCCTTGCTGTCTGTCACCACTCCCAAATGATGAGAAAGGAGGGAGTGGGACATCTGTGAAGAGAGACCCACCAGCTCCCCATCAAAGCCGGGGCACTCCGGAAGCCACCAGAAAATGGAACAAGAGAGGATTCTTTTCCAAGGAGAGTAGGACAAGCACAAGGGAACTTCTTGTCTACGACAGGTCCTTGTGATTCTGGGTAAGGAGGGAGATTGTTTGGATCTGCTCCTGACTTTCAGTCTTCAGAGTCTCCACTCTGGAGGCTTATAATGATTATTTGTAATGAGTTAGTGAGCAGAATGGGGCAGAATAGTACCGCAGGTTTCTTAATCCAAAGAGAAATGATTTTGTAAAAATCCCAGTAAACAACAGAATTTTAAAATGTTTGTTTTAGAAAAAGATACAGAAATGTTCTTCACATGACTAAACCTCTTCACTAATGGTGTTGTTTTGGTTCCTTCCAATTAATTCCTGAGTTTAAGAAGTCTTTAGGTGCCACATACCTGAAATCTTCATCCAAATAGACACAATAGGGCCTTACTAGGGCCGTTGATTTAGGTGGTAACTTCCCTGAATTCACTGGTTGGGGCCCTACTTACCCAAATATATGATTTACATAACTGGATCCTGAACAGGAAGTAGCGCAGATTTGCAAATCACCACACAAATTCAGTTTTGCACCAATAATACAGTTTCCTCCCGGTTTTGTCTCTTACTGAGAAACAGATGGGTCACCCATCGTTGCCAGCCCACCCTCTTCTGTCCTGGAAGCTCTCACTGATTCCTGTTCTGTCCTGGAAGCTCTCACTGATTCCTGTTCTGTCCTGTAAGTTCTCACTGATTCCTGAACCTCTTCTGATCATGCTTTTATGGTGTCATGCAGTAGGGACCTCAGGTGTGCACTCTGCATCGTGCACCCTTTGTTAATCCCCAACATGATCTGGTGGGTCTGATCTGATTCCTATGTGTCTGGTACTTGTATACCCTGAGGCACACGCGAGGATGTCCTGTTTGTTCTGTTTGGGTATTCTACTGACCCCTGCTGAAGGCCATGACTCAGGAAACCAGCGGCTGCCTCTCTGTTGGCTCACCTGGCCTAGTCTCTGGCCCTGATGCTATCTAGCTGTTGGCTTCATCTTATGACATATTCCATGACCTCAGAGTACTCTGCTGGGCAGCTACTCCATAGCTTCTTGATACTGGGAACACATGGTCACACACCTGTCCTCCTCACTGGTGGGAGATTCAACCCCACAGCCTCTGAGAGGCCTGGGAGTACTGTCCCCCCAGCCAACCTTGACTCTGTGGAAAGGTGGGAGATGATTCTTGCCTTCTGTCTGACTTGCCTGCTCTCTGCCATTTCCAACTGACTCAATGTTGGAGATAACATGTTGGACAAGGTGCTTCTGCAAGTCAGCTTAGAAGGAATGGAACACTGATGCTGGGATTGCAGAGAAAATAATTTTGTGGCTGGGCATAGTGGCTCACGCCTGTAAGCCAAGCACTTTGGGAGGCCGAGACAAGCAGATCACGAGGTCAAGAGATCCAAACCATCCTGGCCAACACGGTGAAACCCTGTCTCTACTAAAAATACAAAAAAAATGTCTAGGTGTGGTGACATGTGCCTGTAATCCCAGCTACTCGGGAGGCTGAGGCATGAGAATCTGAGAATCACTTGAACCCAGGAGGTGGAGGTTGCAGTGAGCCGAGATGGCACCACTGCACTCCAGCCTGGCAACAGAGTGAGATTCCATCTTAAAAAAAAAAAGAAAAGGAAAAAGAATACAATTTAGTACCAGCTGTTATGAGGATTCAAAATAATAAAAAGCTGTGCCACTTACTAGCTGTGTGACCTAAGGCAAGATACTTAACCTCTGTGTGCTGCAGTTTCCTCATCTGTAACATGAGGATAAAAAGGTGGTTGTGAAAATTAGAAACTATATAGATGAGAAGTGTCTGAGAAGTACCTGGGATACTGTACGTGCTCAACAAGGGGTAACTATCGTTATTATTGACTATGAACAGCAGGCCTATTTTTGACCCCAGCTTTATCGTTAACATTACAAAACTTCGCAACATCAGCATCCAAAAATTAGCTGGGCGTGGTGGCATGTGCCTGTAATCCCAGCTATTCAGGAGGATGAGGCAGGAGAATTGCTTGAACCCGGGTAGTGGAGGTTGCAGTGAGCCAAGATTGCACCTCTGTACTCCAGCCTAGGCAACAGAGCGAGACTCCATCTCAAAAAAAAAAAGAAAAAAGAAAAGAAAAGAAAAAGAAATAGTATTTTATTCTTCCATTGATTTGTATTTCTTTGATTTCTAGTGAGAGCAAATTTTTTCATACGTTTATTAATTTTTTTTTCGAGGGGGGACAGAATCTTGTTCTGTCTCCCAGGCTTGAGTGAAGTAGTGCGATCTCTGCTCACTGTAACCTCTGCCTCCTAAGTTCAAGCGATTCTCCTGCCTCATTCTCTGGTGCACGCCACCATGCCCAGCTGATTCTTGTATTTTTGTGGAGGCGGGGCTTCACCGTGTTGGCCAGGCTGGTCTCAAACTACTGACCTCTGGTGATCCACCCGCCTCAGCCTCCCAAAGTGCTAGGATTATAGGCGTGAGCCACCGCGCCTGGCCTAAAATTGTATTTCAACCTCCATGTGGGCAAAGATTTTTAAACTATAATACTTCCTGGGCTGGGAAGTGGAAAGCAGGTAACCTTGTACAATGCTGGCAAGGAGGGGGTTGTAATTTGTTAACTCAATTCTAGAGAACAATTCAGAAACACATATCAAATGTCTTAGAATATTGTGTACTCTGTCTTGATATTTTGCTTTCAAGAATGTATCCTAAAGCAATAATTATAGTTGAATACAAGGATTTTTTTTTTTTTTTTTTTTTTTTTTTTGAGACAGAGTCTCGCTCTGTCGCCCAGGCTGGAGTGCGGTGGCGCGATCTCGGCTCACTGCAAGCTCCACCTCCCGGGTTCACGCCATTCTCCCGCCTCAGCCTCCGAGTAGCTGGGACTACAGGCGCCCGCCACCACGCCCGGCTAGTTTTTTGTATTTTTAGTAGAGACGGGGTTTCACCATGTTAGCCAGGATGGTCTCGATCTCCTGACCTCGTGATCCACCCGCCTCGGCCTCCCAAAGTGCTGGGATTACAGGCTTGAGCCACCGCGCCCGGCCTTTTTTTTTTTTTTTTTTTTTTTTGAGATGGAGTCTTGCTTTGTCACCCAGGCTGGAGTGCAGTGGCGCAATCTCGGCTCACTGCAAGCTCCGCCTCCCGGGTTCCCGACAGACATTCTCCGGCCTCAGCCTCCCGAGTAGCTGGGACTACAGGCGCCTGCCACCTCGCCCGGCTAGTTTTTTGTATTTTTAGTAGAGACGGGGTTTCACCGTGTTAGCCAGGATGGTCTCGATCTCCTGACCTCGTGATCCGCCCATCTCGGCCTCCCAAAGTGCTGGGATTACAGGCTTGAGCCACTGCGCCTGGCGAATACAAGGATTTTTTAAGTATTTTATTTATTTTAAAAAATTATTTTTCTTTTGCAGAGATGAGGTCACGCTATGTTACCCAGGCTGGTCTTGAACTCCTGAGCTCAAACAATCTGCCTACCTCGACTTCCCAAAGTGCTGGGATTAAAGGTGTGAGCCACTACACCCAGCTAGGATTTTTAAAACATTATTTATAATAGTGAGAAATTGAAAACACAGCAAAATAAATTTGAAAAAAATAGACGAGTATGTAGAAGAAATGACCAAAAATTTTTCTTTTTTTTTTTTTTTTTTTCTTTTTTTTTTTTTTTGAGACGGAGTCTCGCTCTGTCACCCAGGCTGGAGTGCAGTGGCCGGATCTCAGCTCACTGCAAGCTCCGCCTCCCGGGTTTATGCCATTCTCCTGCCTCAGCCTCCCGAGTAGCTGGGACTACAGGCGCCTGCCACCTCGCCCGGCTAAGTTTTTGTATTTTAGTAGAGACGGGGTTTCACTGTGTTAGCTAGGATGGTCTCGATCTCCTGACCTCGTGATCCGCCCGTCTCGGCCTCCCAAAGTGCTGGGATTACAGGCTTGAGCCACCGCGCCCGGCCTGACCAAAAATTTTTCTAAGCATAAAATTCACGGAATGGAATAAATCTCACACACACATACACACACACACACACACTTAATGTATGTTTTTAAAGATCATAAATTATATTTAAAGGAAAGCAACTAGCTGGAAGAATATGTACCACAAATATGCCGAATTGATAATATCCTAAAACACTACACTAAAAATGTGTATGCTATACTATAAATCAATAAAAATGCCCTCCAACAAAAAAATAAACAAAGAATTACCTGAAGACAGGCCGGGCACAGTGGCTCATGCCTGCAATTCCAGCTACTCTGGAGGCTGAGCCAGGAGAACCACTTGAACTTGGGAGGCGGAGGCTGCAGTGAGCTGAGATTGTGCCCCTGCATTCCAGCCTGGGTGACAGAGCAAGACTCTGTCTCAAAATACAAACAAACAACAACAAAAACCCAAGAATCATCTGAAGACAATTCACAGAAAAAGTGTAAGTGGTTAATAAACGTAAGAAAAATATTCAGCCTTGTTACCAATGAAAGAAATACATATGAAAATGAGATTTGGCCAGGAGCCATGCCTGTAATCCCAGCACTTTGGGAGGTCAAGGCTGGCAAATCACCTAAGGTCAAGAGTTTGAGACCAGCCTGGCCAATGTGGTGAAACTCCGTCTTTCCTTAAAGAAAAAAAAAAAAAAAATACACACACACAAATTAGCCAGGCGTGGTGGTGCACTTGTGGTCCCAGCTACTCGGGAGGCTGAGGCTGGAGAATCGCTTGAACTTAGGACGTGGAGGCTGCAGTGAGCCGAGATCGCGCCACTGCACTCCAGCCTGGGCAACAGAGTAAGACTGTGTCTCAAAAATTAAATAAATAAATAAATAGATTTTTAAGCCAGGCCAGGTGGCTCACGCCTGTAGTCTCAGAACTTTGGGAGGTTGAGGCAGGAGGATCACCTGAGCCCAGGTGTTCCAGGTTGCAGTGAGCTATGATTGTACGCTCCAGCCTGGGCAACAGAGCAAGAGTTTGTCTCTTTAAAAAAATTAAAAATAAATGAAACGATATTTTTAAAAAACTTATCAAACCAGCAAAATAAGTTTAATTATAATACCTAATGTTGTGGAGTATACAAGGAACTACGGATTTTCATTTACTTGGAAGTTTAAATTGGTTAAAAATTATTTTCTGAAAAACACCAGCAATATATTAAATGATTTTTTAAAAAATCATACTTTTGGTTATGTGCAGTGGCTCATGGCAGTAATCCCAGCACTTTGGGAGGCTGAGACTGGAGGATCTCTTGAGGCCAGGAGTTTGAGACTAGCCTGGGCAACATAGCAAGACTCCATGGCTACAAAAAATTAAAAAGTTAGCCAGGTGTGGTCGTGCACACCTGTAGTCCCAGCTACTCAGGAGACAGAGGCAGGAGGATCACTTGAGGCCAGGAGGTTGAGGCTGCAGTGAGCTGTCATCATGCCACTGCACTCCAGTCTGGGCAACAAAGCTAGACTTTGTTTCAAAAAAAAAAAAAAAAAATCCTATTCTTGTCTTTGAGAACCTGTTCTAGCAGTATCCAAAATCCAAAGGACACGATTTAATAAACGCACAAAGCATTATGTGTTGTAACTTTCTTCACAGCATTATTCACATTTTTGTAAACATAGGGGCTGGTTAAATAATGTATTTATATAGGGGTGAAGGGTTAGAGCAGGGAAAGCGATTGCATTTTCATCATCTAGTTCCTTGATTCTGGTGGGCACATCAGCTACTAACAGATATAAAAGTGACTTTAAAAGTATATTGTGGCCAGATGCAGTGACTCACACCTGCAATTTCAGCACTTTGGAAGGCCTAGATGGGATTGCTTGACTTCAGGAATTTGAGACCAGCCTGGATCTCAACATAGCAAGACCTATCTCTTTAAAAAAAAAAAAAAAAAAAAAAGGGTAATAGAAATACCTGGTCTGAAGACTACTTTCTAATATAATATAATATAATATAATATAATATAATATAATATAGAAAAGAAAGAAACTCCAGCATAATACTTCCCCTCCTTTCTCAAGCCTGTATGGCCTTGAATAGACTGCCAGGAGAAATGTGGATGCTAACAGCTTGGACAGGGAGGACTCCGAAATCAGTGAGGAGCAGAGTCAAGAAAATATGAACCAATTTAGAGAACATGAACAGGCTTGGAAGAAATATGGCTGTTAAAGGTGCTGTGGGTGATGGCTGAGAAGGAAGTGGGGAATATTTTGGGGGAAACTGGAGGAAAGGGGATCCTTGGTACATAGTGACAAAAAGCTTAGCCAATGCCTTGAAGTTATATGAAACACAGAACTTATAAACAATGGACTTGAGGCTGGGCATGGTGGCTCACGCCTGTAATCCCAGCATTTTGGCAGGCCGAGGCGAGCGGATCACCTAAGGTCAGGAGCTCAAGACTAACCTGGCCAACATGGTGAAATCACATCTCCACTAAAAATACAAAATTAGCTGGGCATGGTGGCAGACACCTGTAGTTCCAGCTACTAAGGAGGCTGAGGCAGGAGAATTGCTTGAACCCAGAAGGCAGAGGTTGCAGTGAGCCGAGATTGTGCCACTGTACTCCAACCTGGGTGACAAAGTGGGGCCCTGTCTCAAAAACAAAACAAAAGAAAACAACAACAACAACAAAAAAGTGAAATTGGGTAGTTAGCTAAGGAGATTTCCAGGCAGTGTTGAAGCGTGTGGTCTGGTTTCTTCTTGCTGCTTATAGTAAAATGTGAGAGGAAATAGATAATTTGAGAGTAATGTTCAACAGAAAATGAACCAGAACTCGATGATTGGGGGAATTCTCAGCCTATTCAGATTGCAAAAGATGTTAAAAAGATGAAATTCACTGTCAGGAAAGTGTGCTTTAGAGAAAAAGCCAAGGACATGGCTGGACAACCTCAGAAAGATCAAAAGATCAGAGTACCATGCCTGTAATCCCAGCACTTTGGGAGGTTGAGATGGGAGGATTGCTTGAGCCCAGGAGCTCAAGATCAGCCTGGGGAAACATAGGGAGGCCTCAACTCTACGGAAAACAACAACAACAACAAAAAACAACAAAATTAGCTGGGTAGGTGGTGCATACCTGTAGTCTCAGCTATTTGGGAGGCTGAGGTGGGAGGATTGTTTGAGCCTGGAGAGTCAAGGGTGCAGTGAACTGTGATTGCGCTACTGACTTCCATCCTGGGCAACAGAGCAAGACCCTATCAAAAAAAAAAAAAGTTCAGAGTATTCTGTCACATAAGAGGTTTTTTGAAGCAATTAAGTGTGAGACTTATATATCCCCTCAGCTACCTCAACAGAAGACAGAAATAGAAATGGGCTTATCAAGTGAAGATCTGCAAAGGAGCATTTTGTCTAATGGAGTGACATATATGAGAGACCCACAGGGTTCTTGAGAATTTTATACCAGCAGAAACACTGGAGCTTGGACTGAACGGGATAGAGAGGGTATGAAATGAAAGAAAGCTATAAGATCCCCCAAATTCTACAGGCAGGAAACAAGTTGATAAAACCACCCAGCTGCAACCATGTGCTGAATCTTTCATGAAAAAGGAAGAATGGGCTGGGCGCGGTGGCTCAAGCCTGTAATCCCAGCACTTTGGGAGGCCGAGATGGGCGGATCACGAGGTCAGGAGATCAAGACCATCCTGGCTAACACGTTGAAACCCCATCTCTACTAAAAAAAAAAAATACAAAAAAAACTAGCCAGGTGACGTGGCGGGCGCCTGTAGTCCCAGCTACTCGGGAGGCTGAGGTAGGAGAATGGCGTGAACCCGGGAGGCAGAGCTTGCAGTGAGCTGAGATCCGGCCACTGCACTCCAGCCTGGGCAACAGAGCGAGACTCCGTCTCAAAAAAAAAAAAAAAAAGAAAAAGGAAGAATGACTCAGAGGACAGAGCTGGGAGACCAGAGGGCAGAGTCCTGAGCCGCAAAGTATTATTTCCAGGCTTTGAAACCTAATGGAGTTTGTCTAACTTAATTTTGAAATTGCTTGGGACTGGTGACCCCTCTATCTCTTCCTTTCTCTCCTTTTACATGGGAATGTCTATAAGTGTTATCCTCCGCTAGACCCATTATCATATTTTGGAAGCAGAAGCTTATTTTCTAGTTTCACATGTCCACAGATGGAGAGAAACTTTGCCCCAGGATAGATTATGCTGAGTCTCATCCAATACCTAATTTAGATAATATCTATGATAAATTTGAAACTCTTGAGCTAATGAGATGTAAATGAGACTGTGACCTTTGAGTTGATACTTTAATGGGCTGAGACTTTCAGGGACCTTGGAATAAGGTGAATGCATTTTGTATGTGAGACAGATATGAGTACTGGGACCAGAGAATGGTCTGTGGTAGGCAGAATAATGACCCACCAAAGATTCCTCCAGAACCTGTGAATCTGTTACATTACATGGCAAAAAGAGACTATGAAGAATTGATTAAACTAAGGATTATGAGACAGGGAGATTATCCTACATTACCTAATAGGCCCAATAATCACAGGGGTCCTTAAAAGTGGAAAGGGGGCCGGGTACGGTGGCTCATGCCTATAATTCCTACACTTTGGGAGGCCGACGCAGGCAGATCACTTGAGGTCAGGAGTTCGAGACCAGCTTGGCCAACATGGTGAAACCTCGTCTCTACTAAAAATACAAAATTAGCCAGACGTAGTGGCGAGTACTTGTAATCCCAGGTAGTCAGGAGGCTGAGGCAGGGGAATCACTTGAACCTGGGAGGCGGAGGTTGCAGTGAGCCAAGATGGTGCCATTGTAGTTCAGCCTGGGCAACAAGAGTGAAACTCCGTCAAAAAAAAAAAAAAAAAGTGGAAGGGGAAGACAGAAGAGAGAAGCACAGGGAGATTTTACTATAGTATGGTCAGTAAGACATAACTTTGTTGGTTTTGAAGATGGAAGAAGAGGAAAGCAAGGAAAGTGGGAAGCCTCTAGAAGGTGGGAAAGGCTGGGCATGAATTATCTCCTTGAGCCTTCAGAAAGGAACACAGAGGGAAAACAATGGAGCAAAACTAGAAGCAAGGAGTTAAAATAAGAGGCAGTTGCGGCCGGGCGCGGTGGCTCAAGCCTGTAATCCCAGCACTTTGGGAGGCCGAGGCGGGTGGATCACGAGGTCAGGAGATCGAGACCATCCTGGCTAACATGGTGAAACCCCGTCTCTACTAAAAATACAAAAAACTAGCCGGGCGTGGTGGCGGGCGCCTGTAGTCCCAGCTACTCGGAGGCTGAGGCAGGAGAATGGCGTGAACCTGAGAGGCGGAGCTTGCAGTGAGCCGAGATCGCGCCACTGCACTCCAGCCTGGGTGACACAGCGCGAGACTCTGTCTCAAAAAAAAAAAAAAAAAAAAAAAAAAAGAGGCAGTTGCAATACCCCAAGCAAAAGAGGATGGTATGCTGAATGAGGCAGGTGCAGTGGGGATGGAGATAGGTGGATGGATTAAATACCTATGAGGTATAGTCATTGGGACAAGGCGATGATATTTCTCAGGGAGGAGAGAGGGAAGTCTCTTCTCCAGGATGACATCCATAGTTTTGGCTTATGCAATAGGACAGACGGTGGGACCACTGTCTGTGTAGGCCACACAGGAAGAGGAACAGGTTTGTGGGCAAGAAGATAATTTTATTTGGGACATGTCAGGTTGGTGGTGCTTGTGGAACATCCGAGAAGCAGTTGGATAAGCAGGTCTGAGACTCGGGAAAACATATAGGTAGTAGTTAAAGTCAACCTGATGGGCCGGGCGCGGTGGCTCAAGCCTGTAATCCCAGCACTTTGGGAGGCCGAGACGGGCGGATCACGAGGTCAGGAGATCGAGACCATCCTGGCTAACACGGTGAAACCCCGTCTCTACTAAAAAATACAAAAACTAGCCGGGCGAAGTGGCGGGCGCCTGTGGTCCCAGCTACTCGGGAGGCTGAGGCAGGAGAATGGCGTGAACCCGGGAGGCGGAGCTTGCAGTGAGCTGAGATCCGGCCACCGCACTCCAGCCTGGGCGACAGAGCCAGACTCAGTCTCAAAAAAAAAAAAAAGTCAACCTGATGGATAAGATGGCCCAGGAAGAGTATGAAGAATAAGAAGACAGGACCCGACCTTGTAGAGTGCTAAGTAAGGGTGTGCAAAGAAAACAAATCTACAAGGGGCCTGAGAAAGAACAGCTGGAGAGGTAGAAGGAAAGCCAGGAGAGTGTAGTTCATGTAAGCTGACACTAAAGCTTATCAGTGTTGGGCCAGCACTGGGAAGGAATTAGATGGAACAAGTGGGAGGTCAGATGAAACCACGGTCAGGATTGGCAGTTCTGAGGAGTTTGGAGGAGCTCTGTTCTACCTGGAGAAAGAAGCGCTTGTGGGAAACTGATGGTTGGTATTTTCTGCCCAGGTATATGAGGGCAGCCAGAGTCCAGGTGAGCAAACCTGTTTAGGATTCCAGCTCAGCCCAGAATGGGCAGCTGTTCCCAGGAAGGGGTTCCAGGTCCTCTCACTGTGCTGTAATTAAGAGACGCAGCCCCGCCCCAACTTGCTCCACGGGACTGACCAGCTGTGTTTGCTCTTCTCTAGCAGGGAAGGCGGATCATCTGTCACCTACTCTGTTTTCTGAATATTCATCCCACTTTGTAAGAAAGGCAGGGGCCTTTCTTACAAAGTTCCTTCTGCCAGTTAACCTAGTGTGGTGGCAGGCGCCTGTAATCCCAGCTACTCCGGAGGCTGAGGCAGAAGGATCGCTTGAAACCGGTAGGCAGAGGTTGCAGTAAGCAGAGATTGCCACGCTGCACTCCAGCCTGGGCGAAAGAGCGAAACTACGTCCCAAACAAACAAACAAAACAAAGTTCCTTCTGCCCAAAACGAATATCCAAAGCGTTCTGAGCACTGTGCTAAGTACTTCATGGTCATCGAGAGGCACTGATATTCTCCCCATCTTACAACTGAGGAAACCGAGGCTTAAAGAGGTGAAATGACTTGCCCAAGGTCACAGTCAGTATGTGGCAGAACCAGGATCCAAGTCTAGCTGAATCCAAATTCTAAATTCTAATTCCCCAGAAACCACGATTGCTCCCTCGTTGGGTTCCTATAGTGCTTTATCAACCTCTATCTCCGTTTCATCTCGCTAGGAGCTCCCGGAGAAAGGGGCTTTTAATTCGTCTTGTCAAGCAGTCATCATGGTGTGCCGCCGCAGAAGACCACTAGGTGCCGCGAGAGCACCAACCAGCCTAATTTACTGCTCACCTGCAGTGACTAAAGGAGTAGCTGGTGGGGAAGGGAGCCGGGCCTTTTCTTGCCCTCCAGCCCACCTCTCCTTCCTATCAGAGGTGGGAAGAAAGGATTGGGAGATTGGAAGGTTAGAAATTAGAGATTTGACCGGGCGTGGTGGCTCACGCCTGTAATCCCAACACTCTGGGGGCCAGAGGCAGGTGAATCACATGAGGCCTGGGGTTGGAGATCAGCCTGGCCAACACGGTGAAACCCCATTTCTACTAAAAATACAAAAATTAGCCGGGCATGGTGGTGCGCTCCTGTAATCCCAGTTACTCAGGAGGCTGAGGCAGGAGCTGAGGTTTGAACCCAGGAAGCAGAGGTTGCAGTGAGCCGAGATGGCACCACTGCACTCCAGCCTGGGCAACAGTCAGAGACAGTCTCAAAAATAAATAAATAAGTAAGTAAATAAACAAATAAATTTAGAGATCTGAGGAGCATAAACTGGGGCAGCCCAGGGCTAAAGTTAAACAGAAGATCCTAAGACTTCTCTGAGAAAGGCTAGAAACAACAAAATAAAATGTTGTGGCAAACGTCGACAGGCTGGGTCTCAGCCCCACTCCTCTGTCCTCCCTTTTTGTGTAGATCCTAAAATGCACAACCCTATGCTGTGGCCTTAGTGGAAAACGGGTGAAATGTATGTTACTGAGACCTATCCAGCGCTAGAAACTGTGGGAAACAGCCGTGTGTCCTTGCGGAAATCTCTTCACGCCTCTAAGCTTCAATCTTCTTGTAAATAAAATGAGGATAATAGGCTGGGCACAGTGGCTCACACCTGTAATCCCAGCACTTTGGGAGGCCAAGGTGGGAGGATCGCTTGAGCCCAGGAGTTCAAGACCAGCCTGGACAACATAGTGAGACCTCATCTCTATTAAAAATAAATAAATAAAATGAGGATAATCAAGGGACCTACCTCATTGAGTGGTTGTGAGGAGTTAAACACAAAATGCATGTGCCACACTGATACAATATCTGTCGTATAGCAAGTGCTTAATAAATATTGTTATAAACAATAATTATGATAATATATTTAAATGTAAACATTATTGTCGTATTTGTCAGGATTCTCCAGAGAAACAGAACCAATAGGATATATATAGATACATAAGAGGAAATTTATTATGGGCGTTGGCTCATGCAATTACAAAGGCCAAGAAGTGCAATGATAAACCGTCTGCAAGCTGAGAACCAGGAAAGCCGGTAGTGTAATTTAGTCGCCAGTGGAAGGCCTGAGAGTGGGGTCGGGGAGGGAAACTTGTTCAAGAACCAGGAGCTCTGATGTCCAAGGGGAGGAGAAAATAGATGTCCCAGCTCAAGGACAGAGAATTCACCCTTCTTCTGCCTTTTTATTCAAGCCCTCAGTGGATTGGATGCTGCCCACTCAAATAGGTGAAGGTGGATCTTCTTTGCTGTCAGTCTACTGATTTAAATGTTAACTCTTCCAGAAACACCCTCAAAGGCACACCCAGAAATAATGTTTTGCCACCTAATATCCCTTAGTCCAGTCAAGATGATACATAAAATCAGTACACAAAATGAACAGTCACTGCAGGTCTGGTGGCTCATGCCTGTAATCCCAAAACTTTGGGAGGCTGAGGCGGGAGGATCATCTGAGGTCAGGAGTTCGAGACCAGCCTGGCCAACATGGTGAAACCTCGTCTCTACTAAAAATACAAAAAATTAGCTGGGCATGGGGGCGGGTGCCTGTAATTCCAGCTACTTGGAAGGCTGTGGCAGGAGAATCGCTTGAACCTGGGAGGCGGAGGTTGCCTCCCAACACTTTGGGAGGCCGAGGTGGGTGGATTACCTGAGGTCAGGAGGTCAAGACCAGACTGACCAAAGTGGTGAAACCCCGTCTCTTCTAAAAATACAAAAATTATCCAGGCGTGGTGGTGTGGGCCTGTAGTCCCAGCTGCTTGGGAGGCTAAGGCAGAGAATCGCTTGAACCCAGGAGGTGGAGGCTGCAGTGAGCCGAGATCATGCCACTGCCTTCCAGCCTGGGCAACAGAGTGAGATTTGGTCCCCAAATAATGAAAATAATAATAATAAATGGTAGTTCTTAGCTGCTGCCTTCATGATGATGTCATTTAATTATCTTCTCACACTACAGGCCTGACACATAACGTCCTCAACAAATATTTGTAGGATAAAAAAATTAAAAAAAAGTTTTCAATCATGTTCTCTGTGTTAATCCAGCTTGTTGATCCTGAAGAGACTTTCTGGAGGTGGTGTCTTTAAGGATGAACAGGAGTTTGCTGAGGATAATTGTACCTTCTATTTTAAACAGAGCAGTGCCTAGATACAGAGAAAGTGTTTGGTAAATATTTTGGAAAGAAGAAAGAGAAAGAGGAAGAAAGGAAAGAGAGAAGAGAGAAAAGAATGAAGAGGAAGAAGAGAGGAATGAAAGAAAAGCTCAAGAAGGGCCTGACACAGTGGCTCACGCCTGTAATCCCCACATTTTGGAAGGAAGGCCAAAGCAGGAGAATCACGTGAACCCAGGAGTTCAAGATCAGCCTGAGCAGCATAGTGGGGTCCTATCTCTACCAAAAAAAAAAAAAGAAAGAAAGAAAGAAAAAAGACACAAAACAACAACAAAAACCTTAAGAAGGTTTTTTTCTTTTAAAATTTAGCCTTGACTTGAAACTCATCAAGGAGGTTTTTTATTTGAGCTAAGGATCTCTGAGATAGGCTACAAATAGGATCTCTAGCAAAATGTTTCTCTTTTTTTCTTTTCTTTTCTTTTCTTTTCTTTTTTTTTTTTTCTTTGAGATGGAGTTTCACTCTTGTCACCCAGGCTGGAGTGCAATGGCGCAATCTTGGCTCACTGCAACCTCCGCCTCCCAGGTTCAAATGATTCTCCTGCCTTGGCCTCCCAAGTAGCTGGGATTACAGGCGCCCACCACCACACCCAGCTGATTTTTGTATTTTTAGTAGAGACAAGGTTTCACCATGTTGGCCAGGCTGTTCTCGATCTCCTGACCTTGTGATCTGCCCACCTCAGCCTCCCAAAGTGCTGGGATTGCAAGCATGAGCAACCACACCCAGTCAATATCTGAAATTTAAAATGTGCTGGATGTATTGAGTAGATTTGACATAATTGAAGAAATAACCCATAAGTGTAAATACAAGTTAATGGGATCAACCAAACTGAAGCAAAGAGGGAGAAAAAACTGAAAAAAAAAGTGATCACAATCTTTACGGCCTAATAGACACTGTTAAAAGATCTAATACATGTATAATTGGAGTTCCACAAAGATAAGAGAGAGAGATTGTGGATAACAACAAATATTTGAGGAAATACTAGCTGAAATTTTCCACTTTTGATTTTTTCTAAGCAGCAATCTATAGACCAGAAGATTAGAAACCCACAATTTGCTGGGCGCGGTGGCTCACGCCTGTAATCCCAGCACTTTGGGAGGCTAAGGTGGGCAGATCACAAGGTCAGGAGTTTAAGACCAGCCTGACCAACATAGTGAAAGCCTGTCTCTACTAAAAATACAAAAATTAGCCAGGTGTGGTGGCGCACGCCAGTAATCTCAGCTACTCAGGAGGTTGTGGCAGGAGAATCACTTGAATCCAGGAGGAGCAGGTTGCAGTGAGCTGAGATCGTGCCACTGCACTCCAGCCTGGGTAATGGGGCAAGTCCATCTTAAAAAAAAGTGACATTAACACTTATCCTTGAAGAGGTGGGGTCTCTGTTCCCTCCCCTTGATCCCAGGCGGACCTTTGTAATTGCCTCAACAGTAAGAATGTAGTGAAGGTGCCACTGCATGACTTCCAAGGACGGGTCCTGAGAGGCAATTCTCTTCAGTCTGGTGCTCTCCTACTGCCTCTGAGCTGCTATAGAGGATGTTCAGCTACCTTGAAGCCGCCATGTTGGAGAGACTTTATGGAAAGCCCACAAAGGGATAAAGGAGAGAACTGTCCAAGCAACTCCAGCTGTTCCAGCCCCAGCAGTTGAAGGCATCCCAGTACAGACATCAGACATGTGAGTTAAGAAGCCTTCTAGGTGACATCAGGCCCAGCCACCATCTGACTGTGACCTCATAACAGACCCCAAGCCAGACCAAACCAGCAGAGCCACTCCCGAATTCCTAATCCAAAGAAATTGTCATTTTAAGCTGCTGAATGTTAGGGTGATTTGTTATGGTGCAACAGGTAATTAATACACCAATGTGTGCTGTCCAGACTGTGAATCTCATCCCCTTTCCATAATTTCCACACACAAAAGAAAACTTACTCACACAAGGCCTTCTTTGTGGTTAGCCACAAAAGATGAAGAGATAAATGATGTGAAACCAACAACTTAAAATTAAATTTTGAAATCCCAGTTCCAAAAATCCTTTATAGATTTACCCCACCCACCCCAAGCAATGCCTACCATCCCTCTCTTACATCCTCCTCCTCCTGCTCTCATCTTCCTACAAACTTCAAATTCTTCACACTGTTAGGCAGAACAATTACATTCTCTCAAGCTCTTTCTCCCAAACTCAGCTCCAGGACAACCTTTCAAAGTCCAGAGCCCTTTGCTAACATGCCCCGTGGAGCTGGACTTTTCTAGCTCCAACTAGATTCATCATTTCAGCAGATCTGCCTGTGGCCAGCTTCCCCACATTGGATGCCAACCTAGTAAAACAGCTATCCATAAATAACAATGAAAGCTAAACTGCATCAAGCACCTACTATGTGCTGGTTCGAGGTTAAACGCCTCACATGAGTCAACGCATTCAATCTCCATAAAACCCCTTTAAGATAAGGACTATTTGCCGGGCACGGTGGCTCATGCCTGTAATCCCAGCACTTTGGGAGGCTGAGGCAGGCGGATCACCTGAGGTCAGGAGTTCAAGAGCAGCCTGGCCAACATGGCAAAACCCCATCTCTACTAAAAATATAAAACTTAGCCAGGCACGGTGGCTCATGCCTGTAATTCCAGCTACTCGGGAGGCTGAAGCAGAGAAATCGCTTGAACTCGGGAGGAGAGGTTGCAGTGAGCTGACATCGCACCACTGCACTCCAGAGCCTTTTAAGACTGTCTTTAAAAAATACATATATATATTAGATATATAGACTATACAGATATATAGACTATTAGTATCCCCATTTTACAGATGAGGAAACTGATACTTCATAGAGTTTTAGGTGCCTGTAGTCATATGTATAATTGTGACAAAGTCAGATTCCAAAGCATTTTACCAATATTGCTTAAGTGAGTGGTAGGGAAGGGAAAGCTCTCTGGAGTCAGGCTATGCTGGACGGTGGGGTTTGGAAACTCTGGTGAATAAAGTGGTAGTTGTGTCTATGAACATGGAGTGAGAAGGCCTCATCCTAAACACACCAGTGCTTAAGGCAGCTGCAGAGAATAAAAGGGAATAGAAAAAGGGGAGCTGGATGGCAGGAGCATGGATGGGGAAGACTTCAAGGTCAGGTGAAGATGCCAACAGCTTCCTGCCTGGAGGACTGAAGAAGGGTTGGGCTTCACTGGAGACCCCCAGGAGACGGATCTGCTTGTTGGGACAGAGGTAGGGAGGTGAAAGCGAGGTGAGGAAGTTGGGGGTTGGGGGGGGTGCACACAGCTCCACTAAAGAGCTGGAAGAGGCCGATGGAGTATTCGTGAGACGGCTGATCCAGGAAGGGCTGTGGCATATTAATATGGAAAAGGCCTGTTTGTGCTTGGAGAGGAAGGAGCCAGAGGAGAGGGGAGCAAGGAGGGCGGGAGCTGGGGAGAGCCTGCAGCAAGGTCTGCAGAGGCCGAGGCGCTCTCGGCCTGGGCCCTGGAGAGGACGTGGGGTAGGTGATGGGGCACAGGCTGTGCGTCGGGGGAAGGTGCTGGGGCCTGAAGGTCCTGAGGGGGACCTCAGACGGCCTTATGCCTCCTCACAAAGAAACCGGACCATCATCTCCGTCCGGCACCCCGGTCGCCCCTCGGATTACCAGGCTAAGGCGCCCGGGAAGCCCGGGCAGAGGATAGAGGGTGGACCGAGCGGGGCGGAGCTGGATGCCGGGCGCCGGCCTCCCTCCCCGCAACCCCGCCGGTCCTCTCAGGTGACAGCTCGCGCCGGCCCCCGCCCCGCCCCCCGCATATTCAGGAGCCCCGGCCCACCCCGCCCGCGAACAGCCAGCGCCAGGAGCCTCTGCCGTCGGTGCGTGCGCGGACCCGCACCCGTCCCCCTTGACCTCGCCGCCCGCCATGGCCGTCGCTGCGGCCGCCCCCCGCTGCCTCCTTGTTCTTCTCCAGGTGCTAGTGCTCGCTCTGGCGCAGATCGTAAGTCTCGCAGCCCCTCCGCTGCCAGGGTCCAGGGTGCAGGGTCTGGGGTCCGGGATGGAGGAGCTCTGCCTGTGTCCCGCGCCTACTGACAGCCCTAGCCCGAGGGGCCACCTGAGGACAGCGCCACCGGCAGGTCCCCTGGGTGGGTGCATACATGGTGCCCATCGCGGCACTGTGAATGGAGGTGGCTGAGTCGGGGAGTCAGAGGGGACCCGTCCCGAGACGCGCGGCCCTGCCCGGGACAGGCAGCGTGGGGCAGGAGCTGGCGCCCGGTCCTGGCAGCCCGGGGAGCCCAGGTGGCAGGGCATACAATGGTGCTCATTCACCCGCTGCGCAGCCTCCGCCCCCGCCGCCTCCCAGGGGGCGCCGGCTCCAACCAGACGCCGCTATCGCCCCTAGGCGGCCTCTCGGCCCTGCCCGCCAACCCACGTCTCCCTTCCGAGGGCCGCCGGGGGGCTGCGGGCGCGCGGGTAGGGCAGAGACCCGGCCCCGTGGGGTGCTGGGTGTGGTTCCGAGCTCGCCTGCGGGGCGCCAGCCTGGCACTTCGCGGCCTGGGGAGGTGGTGGGCACCGGGACCCCTGCCTGGGTCCGAGCTGGCCTCTGAAAAGGGCCGCCTTTTAAGATCTTTGATCTGTTCAGAGATGGGCAGCAGGACGGAGATTCTCCAGCTGTAAGCTCCCCTCACCTTCATATGACTTGTGACCTCCCTGAAACCTCACACCCACCTGCATTGAATTGCAGGCAACCGGGGTCCACGGAGAGGGTCTGCTTTCTGGGAGGTGCGGGCTCCTCCTGCTTGCCCGCAGCAGTCAGGACTTAGCGGAGGGAGGACCCGGCAGTTGTGCTGCGGAAGGGGCGCTCCGAGTGGGAAGAGAGTACCCGCTTCACCTCCCTACACCTCCTTTCCCTGCGCCTCCCCTACTTTCCCGTCGGTTTTCCCGCACCATGGGGAGAGAAGGAGGCGCTGTCTCTGCCTGTGGTTCACGTAAGAACAATAACCCGAGTCACCGCTCACTGAGGGCCGGCAGCCTGCTAGGCACAACCTTGCATTCCATCTGTGATTTATTTGAGCTGCCCACGTCTCCAGCTATTCCCCACCGCCACCGCGCAAGGGCAACCTGGCACAGTAGAAGTCGGGCACCCAGGGCGGAGTCCTGGCGCCGCTGCCCACTCTCAGTGACCATGGACCCTTCATGTTCAGAGCCAGTTTCTGCGACTGCAAACGGCGGCCCGTAACAGCGCCCACCTCCCGGTTCTGAGTATTCTTTAAGATTATGCATTTGGCACACAGTGCCTGCTATGCAGAAGGTTCTCAATACGTGGGAGTTCACGGAGGAGGTGCGCCCCTAGGACCCCGCTCCCAGGGTCGCTTGCAGCCCCGGGGACGCCCAGCTTCCCGCACTGTCTGAGGACTGCCCCCGCCGTGTGTGTTTTCAGAGAGGTCCACCGGGAGAACGGGGCCCCCCGGGCCCCCCGGGACCGCCGGGAGTGCCTGGATCCGACGGCATCGACGTGAGTCTCTAACCAGGGACCAGGGCGGGAGGGAGGCGGCGGACAAAGGAGAACTTTGTGAGCGCTGTGGTGGGGGTGGGGACTGGGGTGCCCAGAGATGTAGTGCCCCCGTCGCCAGTAGGCGGCGCCGGCCCGCACCACAAGGACGCCGTTTGTTCTGCAAAAACCTCAATCCAGGCCTGACTTGCGGAGCGGGTCGTAGCCGCCGACGGACAAGGAGCTGCTGTTCAGTCCGCCGGCCGCAGCTCACAGCGAGGCCTCATGCCCCTCCTCTCCTTTCCCCTCCTTGTGGGGTGGGAGGCGCATCAACCCCTCACCCTGCCTCTGGCACATCTGGACGCTTCTTCAGGGTCATTGGGAGCCTTGGCCAGACCGCCGACCAGCTTGGGCCAGACTCCTGTCTCTTCCCTTCGGTTTTCTCTCCCTGATTTAGAATCAGCTGGGCTTGTTCCCTGCAGGGCGAGGGTTAAATACTTCATTCTGAAGGCTCCCGCAGGAGGGCCGCTTGATGTTTACCAGTCTGGACAGACTTCTATTCAACCTGGTGCCCCCACCCCCTAAACACAGGATGCTGGGCCCCCGGCCAGGCCCTGGCTGCTAAGGGCTCTGAAATGCCTGGAGGCCTCTCTGGGGCTGAACCGGACTCCACCGGCCCTGCCTGCCCACCACCAAGGGTCCTTTGTCACTGGAAGGAGGTCCTTCCCTCCTTGGGAACACTGAATTTCCCCCTTACAGTCCCCCTTGGTCCTTGCCACTGGCTCAGTTTCCTGTTCTCCTGCCCTGCAGTCTGGAATAGAGCTGCTGCCCAACTTGCTCATCCCCCTTCACGTTTCTCCAGAAGCCCCAACCTTCCTCCCACACGTGCCCAAATCCAAGAGGCATCAGCCTGGAGCCCCCAGCCCTGGTAGTGGGTCTCACAGCTGGCACTTCATGACATCAGCATGTCTGTACCTTCTTGCATGTTGCTGTCACCCTCTCCAGCCCAGCCAGGTTTATTCTCATGCTCCTATAATTTGCATTTGGATTTTATTTTTGAGGAAAAGGGGGCTCTTTTCTCAAAAATTGCAAGGCTTAGGGGATGTAGACAGAAGAGAGGAGAGTGAGGAGAGCCTTTGGGAGCGGCCTGCCAGGGCCTGTGTGTGCCCACGTGGGCCGTATTGTGCTGTCTCACCAACTTGTATCTTGCAGGGTGACAAGGGGCCCCCTGGCAAAGCTGGCCCTCCGGTGAGTGCTTTATCCTCTTTAGCCTTGACCCTTCCTGCTCTTGCTCTCCTCTGGCTCATGTTTGTTCCATCTCTGTTTTCAAGGGACCCAAGGGTGAGCCTGGCAAAGCCGGGCCAGATGGTCCAGACGGGAAGCCTGGGATTGATGTGAGTACCTGCAGGTCGGATGGGGTAGGGAAGGGCTCCACCAATTGACCTCCAGGGCCTGGCTCTGGCATCTTCACTGATCTGTTCAGAGATGGGCAGCAGGATGGAGAATCTCCAGCTGTGAGCCCCCCTTCACCTTGGTATGACTTGTGACCTCCCTGGAACCTCACATCCCCCCGCCAGGGGCATTGATTTGCAGGCAACTGGGGTCCAGAGAGAGGGTCTGCTCCCCTGCAGCAGTCAGGACTTAGTCTCACATTTCTGGCCTCCAAGGATCAGGTTGAATATGTTGGGTGGGGCTGTCCTTGTGTGCCCTGTCCTCCCTCTGCTCTTCCCCCGACCCCTGCCCACAGTCTCAGGCATGACTCAGGAGAGAAACATCATTTAGCTGATACCCCAGAGCTCCCAGGTGCCCCCAAGGTCACAGGCTCCTGGACACAGCCAGTCCCAGGGGCATGAGGACGACATCTGGTGGGAGTTACACTGGGTCAGTCACTGAAAGATGGGAGAAAGGAGAAACCCCCATGACTTGCCTCTGCCCTGCTGGTTCATGAGGTGTGACCAGGGCTGGGACAGTCACCAGGGCCTCTTCAAACTCATCCATACCCTGCAATGATTACAAGGCATATTGCCTTCTATATTGCATTGGTTCTCACATCCACCCAGAGAGGCACCCACATGAGAAATTAAGGCTCAGAAAAAGCTTCCAGTGGCCTGGTGTGGTGGCTCATGACTGTAATCCCAGCACTTTGGGAGGCCAAGGTGGGCAGATTACTTGAGGTCTCAGGAGTTCAAGACCAGCCTGGCCAAGATGACAAAACCCCATCTCTACTAAAAATACAAAAATTACCCAAGCATGGTGGCACGTGCCTGTGGTCCCAGCTACTTGGGAGGCTGAGGCACAAGAATCACTTGAACCCAGGAGGCGGAGGTTGCAGTGAACTGACCTTGCACCACTGCACTCCAGCCTGGGCAACAGAGTGAGACTGTGTTGGAAGGAAGGAAACGGGAGGGGAGGGGAGGGGAAGGGAAGGGAAGGAAGAAAAGAAAGAAGAGAAAGTAAAGAAAGAAAAGAAAAGAAAAGGAAAAAGTTGCCAGGGCAGGACATCAAGCAAATGACCAATCTTGACCCATGGCTAGGTCTTTTGACTCCTGAACCCAGAGGCATGAAGCCTGGGCCTGGCATGAAGCCAAATCTTTGGGCTTTGGTTTCCCATCTTTCAAAAGAAGGGAATTGTTCTACCTGCCTCCTAGGGTTACTATGGGAACTGGGGAAAAGGAAAGACAGGTGTCAAGGTTCCCAGGCCTTCATGAGGTATGGTGAAAGGGACCATTGGCCCACCCAGGAGGGACCCTTGAACCTGTCCTGTTCTGTGGGTCAGGGGGCAGGTTGGCCCTCACTGATCCTACATTTTCATTCTTCTGCAGGGTTTAACTGGAGCCAAGGGGGAGCCTGGCCCCATGGGGATCCCTGGAGTCAAGGTAAGGGGCCTGCTGGGGCCTCAGCAGGGGCAATCTAGGGCCAGCATTTGGGAGTGGCTGTAGATAGGAAGTAGGGGCCAGGGAAACCCCAGTGTCTGAGCCTTTCTCGTTGCTCCCGCAGGGCCAGCCCGGGCTTCCTGGTCCTCCTGGCCTTCCAGTGAGTATAACCTGCAAGGGCTTCGAGGGACTCTCGGGGGAGAGGGGATCTGCAGAGAGAGCCATGAAGCCAATTTTCTTTCCTTCTGTTACAGGGCCCTGGTTTTGCTGGACCTCCTGTAAGTCCTCAGGGATAGGGCAGGGTCCCCAGAGCTCCTAGGGAAGGAGGGGACAACAGAAAGGCTTCAAGGGAATGGCCGCCATGGGGAGGGCCGGTGTGCTGTGATAGTGTCGGGAATAGGTGGACCTGCCAGAGACCCAGGGCCAGCCCACTCTGGGCCTGTCCACTGGCTCTGCAATTCTCTGGTCCTTAAAGCCCCAGTCTGTCAGTCTCTCGGGGGTTGGCAAAAGAAAAAAAAAAAGTAAAAGTGGAGAAATGGGCTTTGGTTGCCTGTCTCTACCTTCATGCCCAGGGTATCTGACCCTCTGAGGCATCCTGACCATCACCTCTCTGCTCCCTAGGGACCGCCTGGACCTGTTGGCCTCCCTGGTGAGATTGGAATCCCAGGCCCCAAGGTGAGCGCCAGCCACCTTGTTCGCTGCCTCCTGCCTTCTATCTCCAAGCTGACAAGCTGGGTGGTCTTTCTGGAAGTTCCTGGGCCTGCTCCTGGCCACTGGGAAACTCCTCCAGGTCTGGGGCAGAAGCCCCTCCTATGAGCCCACCCGGCCCTAGGTCTTTTAGGGACGCCAAGGGCTGGCCCCATCCCCTGTCAATCAGGCCTTGATGTCCCAAGATGGTGGATCTCACAAGGTGACCGGGAAGACAGGGTGGACAGGGCAGCGGCAGGACCTGGAGGAGGGCACTAGGGTAAGCTGGGAAGGGCTGGTCAGGGGTATGATTTGGGCTTCTTTTGCTTCCAGGGGCACCCTGGACCAGATGGACCATCGGGGCCCCCAGGACCTCCAGGGAGACCTGTAAGTGTCCCCAGACACCCCGACATGGCAAAGTGCAGGGGAGCAAGCCTTTGAGCAAGGCTGCAGCGGGAAAGGGTCAGGCAAAGCTCCATCTTCATCTCTCCTCTCAGGGTCGCCCGGGAACTATCCAGGTTCTGGAAGGCAGTGCGGATTTCCTGGTGAGAGGCGAGGTCTGGGGCGGGGCTAATGCAGGGAGGCGGGGCCACAGAGACGGCGGGGTCGGGAGAGATGGGGAGGGGCTGCAGTGCAGGGGTTCCACCAGGTGAGGCGGAGGAGAGCACAGGAGTTGGAGAGATGGGGGCGCACCGCCCAGCTGATCACAGGGCCCTGCGGATTTTTCTTTTTCCAGTGTCCAACCAACTGTCCACCGGGGATGAAAGGTCCACCAGGGCTGCAGGGAGTGAAGGTGAGAGCGCCTGGCCTGAATCTTGGGAGGGTGGTCCAGGTGACAGGAGGGGACCTCGTATTGAGCTCTCTCCTTCCCTTCAGGGACATGCGGGCAAACGCGGGGTTCTGGGTGATCCTGGCCGCCAGGGGAAGCCGGTGAGTGCGAGGGTGAGGGCTGTGGGTCGAGGATACGTGGAGATGGTCCTACAGGGCTCTATCCCCTTCTTCATCCCTTCCCCTTCCCCTTCCCCTGTGGGTTCTGGGGACAGAGCCTTGAGCCGGGGGCTGGTGGCCTGTGCTCCGGGTCGGCATGTCTTTGGTCATGTCTCCTTGCTTGGCCTTTCTCTATCTGTGACATGGGACTGTATGGTTTGTAGGAGTCCTTCCTGTCTGCTTGTGCAGGGGAAAGGAGATGGTATCTTCGCTTGTCTGTATATGTGTCTTGCCATCTGCCTGCCTGTCTGACAGCTCATCCCTGCCCTTTAGGGTCCCAAGGGAGATGTGGGTGCCTCTGGAGAGCAAGGCATCCCTGGACCACCGGTAAGGAACACCTTGCCTCAGCGGCCCTCTTCTCCCTCACCCCAGAAGCCCTTAATGGAGTCATTCGACTGCTCAGGCCTCTAGCTTGTAAAAGAGACACCTGTGTCTAGCTGGGAGCGTCTCTGGATGGGGAGAGGGAGGCTGAAACTGTCAGGAATGAGGGACGGGAACCAAAGCTGTCAGCAAGAAGCCCAGGCTGAGGTCCAGGTCTGACACCGTCCCTTTGAGTAACCAAGTGAGTCCCGCCTCATCTCTGAACCTCAATGTCCCATCCACGAGACAGAGACTCTGCTGCCTACCTCAAAAGGGCACTGGAAGGCTGAAGGTGGGCGTCAGACAAGGTATAATGACGTGGGCTTTGCAATTGCCATTGCTGTCATTTTCCTGTCTCAACAGGGTCCCCAGGGCATCAGGGGCTACCCGGGCATGGCAGGGCCCAAGGGAGAGATGGTAAGTGAATCTCGGGGTGTCATACAAGAGCTTCCAGGAGCCACCTTCTGGCCCCTGGAGTTCAGCCAGGACTGACCTGCAACCCTTTCCTCTCTGCAGGGCCCTCATGGATATAAAGGCATGGTGGGCGCCATCGGTGCCACTGGGCCCCCGGTAAGTCTGCTTTTGCTCCCCCACCCCTGAGGCTGGAGCTCCTACAGCTACAGCCACAGAGTGGGCGTGGCTCCCCCTGAGCCTGTGTGACCTGGATTCCTGCTTGTCTTTCTTGCCAGGGTGAGGAAGGTCCTAGGGGACCGCCAGGCCGAGCTGGGGAGAAGGGCGACGTGGTGAGTCCTCAGGCACCCATTGTTCAGTCAGGACCCCTGGGGAGTACTGGGCAGGACAAAGCTCTCCCTAAGGCTGTGTGTGTGAGAGTGTGTGTGTGTGTGAGTGTGAGAGTGTGAGTGTGAGTGTGAGAGTGTGTGAGTGTGAGTGTGTGAGAGTGTGTGTGTGAGTGTGTGAGTGTGAGTGTGTGAGAGTGTGTGTGTGAGAGTGAGAGTGTGTGTGTGAGTGTGTGTGAGTGTGTGTGAGAGTGTGTGTGTGTGAGAGTGTGTGTGAGTGTGTGTTTGAGAGTGTGTGAGTGTGAGAGTGTGTGAGAGTGTTGTGTGTGAGTGTGAGAGTGTGTGTGAGTGTGTGTGTGTGAGTGTGTGTGCGTGTGAATGTGTAGTGCGTGTGAATGTGCAGTGTGTGTGTGTAGACTGTGTATATGAGGGTGTGTGTAGAGTATGTGTGAGGCTGTGTGTGTAGTGTACGTGAGTGTGTGTGTGAGGATATCTCTGAGTGTGTGTATGTGTGTGTGAGTGTATGTGTGTATGAGTGAGTGTGTGTGTGCACAAGTGGGTGACCTGCTGGGGAGGACCATCTGTGCCAAGAGCCCAGTCAGCCCAAATTCAGACTTTAGGAGAAGCCCTGGGATCCAGTCCCATGGTCACTGGGGCCAGACAATGAGATTCCAGCAAATCAGCCATGGGGCTAATGGGATTTGGTCTGGATCCCAGTTCTCTTAACTCTGTTTTTTTCTAATTAGTAGACCTGTTGGGGGAAGCAGTTTTAAGTTTACAGAAAAATGGAGCAGAAAACACAGTTAACTGTTATTATTATTTAGTTTTTTTAATTATTATTTTCTTTTCTTTTTAAATTTTAAAAAATTCTTATACTTTTCTTTTTCTATTGGACAGCAGAGATCATCGAGTTGTTTTGTTTTGTTTTGTTTTTGAGACAGAGTTTTGTTCTTGTTGCCCAGCCTGGAGTGCAATGGTGCAATCTCAGCTCACTGCAACCTCCGCCTCCCCGGTTCAAGAGATTCTCCTGCCTCAACCTCCCAAGTGGCTGGGATTACAGGCATGCGCCACCACGCTCAGCTAATTTTGTATTTTTTGTAGAGACAGCGTTTCACCATGTTGGTCAGGCTGGTCTCGAACTCCTGACCTCAGGTGATCCACCTGCCTTGGCCTCCCAAAGTGCTGGGATCACAGGCGTGAGTCAACACGCCCAGCCATATCTAGTTTTTTTAATGCGATTTTTTTAACTATACAGAAAACCAGTGAGAGTGATATAAAGAATCCCCATGTACCTATCACAGGTTCCAATTCAGTTACTAACATTTTGTCATTCTTGGATCCTCTATCTCCCAGCCCCCTCCTTCCTTTGCTTTTATTATTGCTTTGCTCTGAGGTTTTCAAGTAAATCCTTAACATCCTATCATCTCACCCCTAGATACTTTTGTACATATCTCTAAACAATAAGCACTCATTCTCATATAATCACATTATCACAACTGACAAAATCAACAAGTACTTCCTAACATCATCTAATGACCAGTCTCTGTTCAGTTTTTCCCAATTATCTCAAAAATGTCTTTTCCTGGTTCTTGTTCACACCGAGACTCACACAGCATCCACACACTGCATTTGGTGGTTGTGTTCCTTTGGCTGAGTGGAGGGTGGGGCCTTGGCCAGAGTCTCAGTGGATGCTGGCTCCCACCCCTGCTCCTGCTCAGCCCAGCCTGGCCTCCTGGCACTGACTTCTCCCTCCTGCTGGTGCCAGGGCAGGAAGGGTACTCCCAATGCTCCCTCCTCCGGCCCCTGCATGGTGTGGCCTGTGCCAGAGGAACTCTGGGACCCAGAGGCCACTGTTCTCAGTGGTTCCCCTCTCTGCACAGCCAGACAGGGACCCGATATCCTGAAGGTGACCTGGTCTCTCTCCGCTTTGCAGGGCAGCCCAGGTATTCGTGGACCCCAGGGGATCACAGGCCCGAAGGGAGCAACGGTAGGTGCCAGAGGCCTAGGCCCACCAGGACAGAGACCAAGGGCCCTGTTGCTTTGTCCAAACCCCCAGAAGAGAAGCCTGGGATGCTAGTCTGAACTCTGCAACTGGTGGGCTGGCTCTGTAACCTCAGGAAATGCCTCCCTTTCTGTGCCTCACATCTGTAAACAGGGGTGATGACATAAGGGAGGTCATGGGGAGCTTGCAGCAGTTGGGGACACCACCCTCCACACTAGGGAAGGGCTGTGTTCCATGGTCCTCATCCCCTTCCCACTTCAGCTCCCCTCCCCCAGTTGGCTGGTGGGGCTTCCTGGGATGACCAGAGCCACTCCCTCCCTGCACACTGCAGCTGTCGCAGAGGAACGGGGGTGGGTGGCCGGACCCCAGACATCTCTGCATTGTCACTCTGCCTTGAACTTTCCTCCTGAGTAGGGTCCCCCAGGCATCAACGGCAAGGACGGGACCCCAGGCACGCCTGGCATGAAGGTAGGAGTGGGGCTGCAGTTGGGATTAGTGCAGGGGCAGGGCCTTGAGTCCGACCACGCAGGTTCTAGACACCTAGAGCCTGGGGTCCTCGGTTCTGTCATGGACATGCCATTTCTTGCCTCTGGATCTCAGTTTTCCTACCTGCATCTGGGTAGAAGCCATGGCCCTCTGGCTGGAGCTTTAATTTGTATCTCTGGTTCTCTGTCTATCCCAGGGCAGTGCAGGACAGGCGGGACGGCCAGGAAGCCCAGGCCACCAGGGCCTAGCGGTAAGTATCAGGTGGAGCCATGGGGGCTGGGCAGGGGCTAGTGGCTGATGAAGTTAGAATCCACACACACCCGGGGTTCTTGCTCAATCACCACCTCTTGCCTCATTACCGACTCTGGCCCCTGGCCTGGCGAGGGCCTCATCACTTGGACAATTACTCTAGCCTTCTCTTTGGCCATTCCAGTCCTCCATGTTGGCTAAATGGAATCTGACCATTTCCCCACTATAGCACCTTCCATGACCCCCCACCGCCTCCAGGAAAAAGTCATTCAGTCCAGTCCTTCAATAAGTAGTTATTGAGGTTGGGTGCAGTGGTTCATACCTGTAATCCCAGCACTTCAGAAGGCTGAGGCCAGGAGTTCGAGACTAGCCTGGCCAATGTGGTGAAACCCTGTCTCTACTAAAAATACAAAAATTAGCCGGGCATGGTGGCGCATGCCTGTAATCCCAGCTACTCAGGAGGCTGAGGCAGGAGAATTGCTTGAACCCAGGAGGCAGAGGTTACACTGAGCCAAGATTACACTGCTGTACTCCAGCCTGGGCAACAGAGCAAGACTCCATCTCAAAAAAAAAAAATTATTATTGAATATCTGAGGTATACTAAGTGGCAGGTAAACAATTATAAACAGGACAGATGCAACCTTTGTCCTTGTGGCTCATCTTAGCATTCAATGACCACCATAATCTGACCCCAACCTGCCTCCTGCCGTATCAGCAATGGCCCCTCTCTGTCCTTTCCCTTCTCAACAGGCCTTGGCTTTTCTGCCTCCACACCTTTAGGCCTTTGCTGGTCCCTGTGCTTGAAATGCCCTTTCTGGTCTCTTGTGCCTTCTCATCGTTCAGGGCCATCTCCATTCCATACCTTCTGGAGTCCAGTCCATGGGAGCCTGCCCTCCCTCCCTGTGGGGGTACTGAGTGGCCAAACCTGTTTCTGTGCACACGTGTAAACTTGTGTTCCTGGGCTCAGGCACCTGAGAGCACATACTCATCTCTTCCCCATAGACCCCAGGTCCTGGAAGGCAGGCCATTCACTGTGCCCCACTCCTCTCCCACCACTGTGGGAAAGTACAGTTAAGTTCATGATGCCGTGGCTGGGCCTTCTGTTGTTCAGCCCCCACAGGTGGGGGAAATCTGGATTGGGGATGGGAGGCAAAGCAGCAGGTGCATGGGGCTCCCCCCCTGCCAGGCCAGAAACTGACTTCAACTTCTTTCTGCAGGGTGTGCCGGGCCAGCCTGGGACAAAAGGAGGCCCTGGAGACCAGGTGAGGCGATCCCAAGCTGGGGACAGAATTGAGCAAGGAAGTCTGGGGCCAGGAAGACAGCAAGGCCCAGGCCTTAGCCAAGTCTCAGAGGCTCAGCCTGAACATAAGCCCCTTGGGCCTAACCACCTCCCTCCTGCCACCTCCCACCCATCATGCACTCCTCAGCCTGCCTCAGTGTAGATAGGATGGCATGGCTTTAAATCCAGAGGAGAAACAAACAGGAAAATCAGGAGCCAAGAGGACTGAACCAAGAATACCCTCTGTCCCTCCCCAACTCATCTGGTTCCAGGCTCTGTTCAGGCTTCATTGGGTTTCCCTGAGGCCAAGGGCCTGACTGGGCCACCCAGACTGACCTGAGAACTGTGTTTTCCTGCAGGGTGAGCCGGGCCCGCAGGGCCTTCCTGGGTTCTCTGGTCCCCCTGGGAAAGAGGTAAGGGCTCCCTCCACTGACAAAAGGGTTCCTGCTTTAGGGTGAGGCCATGGGGTGGAGCCCTAACCTAGGGAGAGTTAGTCTGGCTCTGCCCTGACCCAATGACCCAGGGAAGCTCTTTCTCCTCTCTGGGCCCATTTCCCTATGTACCTTGCAGGGAGGGTGGGGACTAGCTCTGTTCTGGAGTGTGACCTTCCCAGATGACCAAGTTAACAGACTGGGAATCCAGCAGGCAGAGTTCTTCATTCATTTATTCATTGCATAAACATTCACTAAATACTTGCAACTATGAGTCTCCTCCTCACACGGAGGGTATAGTTTAATGGAAGAAATAGACATGAAATAAATGATCACATAAGTAATTCAAATTGTGTTGGATCCTTTGAAGGAAAACTACAGGGACCCAAAGGCATGGAACAGGGGGTCTGGGAAGCCTTCCCTGATGAAGCAAAGTAGCTGAGACCCAAGGGTAGGGAGGGACTGGCCAGGTGTGGAACGGTGGGTTCCACCAGGTCAAATGCTTAGCCCCAAATTCTCCTTCCTCCAGGGAGAGCCAGGGCCTCAAGGAGAAATTGGTCCTCAGGGCATCATGGGACAGAAGGTAAGTACCTGGCACAGTGGCCCCTCGCCAGGGGCCTCTGCAGCAGCTGGCACTGCTGGATACAGCACCTGCTCCATGCAGCCTAGCCTGTGAGAGGCCTCCCCAGGCATGGCCTGGGTTTCCTTTGCTGGTCTGCCAAGTGGAGCAAAGGACCCCCTGCCAGTGACAGCAGAAATGGAGGGCACCCTGACCATGCCGTGTCAGGCCCGGGTGCGAGAGGCTGCATCTGCTGAGAGCTGCTGAGGGTGTGGCCTTCTCTTTCCATTTCAGGGTGACCAGGGCGAGAGGGGTCCAGTGGGGCAGCCGGGCCCTCAGGGAAGGCAGGTGAGTGCAGGCCAGCTGAGGTGGGCAGGGCATCATATCCAGGCCCCCCACTCCATTTATTCCTTTGGTTTCTTTTCTCCTCAGGGCCCTAAGGGCGAGCAGGGCTCCCCTGGAATTCCAGGGCCCCAAGGCTTGCCGGGCATCAAAGGAAACAAGGTACCAGATGGGGCTGGGAAACACCTGGGAAAGGCACCCTAAAACAGGGGAAGTGGGGTCGGCAGGACGCAGGTCCTTCCGGAGCCTCCAAACCTGCAGGTCGCAGGGTTCTGGTCTGGTCGGCGAGGCAGAGTTGGAAAGAGGGGTGTGGCAGAAAGTTAGGTGGGGGACCCCGTGGAGGGGGTAACTCGCCAAACCCCTCACTCCACGCTTTCTCCAGGGCTCCCCAGGGAAGACCGGGCCTCGCGGCGGAGTGGTGAGTCCCAGCGCCCCTATTCCCAGCCACCCGCAACCCTGCTCCTCGTCCCCGCCACTGCCACCGCGCGTCCGACCCGTGGTTCTCTCTGCAGGGTGACCCGGGGGTGGCCGGCCTTCCTGGAGAGAAAGGCGAGAAGGTGAGCGCGCGACCTGGGGAAGGGCGGGGAGCGGCGGCTGGCCCTGGGGTCCCCCACCGCTTCGTGACCGGGGCTCCTTGTGCCTGCAGGGCGAGTCCGGCGAGCCGGGGCCCAAGGGACAGGTGAATCCTCCCGTTCCGACGCCGCAAGTCCTCCCCTCCCCGCGTTCTCCGACTTTCCTGGGCAGCCCTGGGACCTCCACTCTCCCGGCCCCTCCCTTCTCCCAGCCCCACCCAATTCCTGGACCCCCACCCCCTACTCTCTCCCCCCCCCCCCCCCCCGGGCGCCTTCTCACCCGGCTCTAATCCCACCCCATCCTCCCGTAGCAAGGAGTACGTGGAGAACCCGGCTACCCCGGCCCCAGTGGGGATGCGGGCGCCCCAGGGGTTCAGGGCTACCCTGGTCTCCCCGGCCCTCGAGGACTGGTGGGGAACCGAGGCGTTCCAGGACAGCCCGGGAGACAGGGCGTGGCGGTGAGTTGGGCCCCGGGGTGGGGGGTGATTTTTCTAGGTAGATCTGTTCTGGGGTGCAGCTTACCCGCCAAAGGCTAGGGGTTCCCAGAGACTCACCGACTTCCCCCAGACTGGTTCCAAGCCCAGAGCAGACAGGAAGGCTGTGAGTGCAGCCTGAGGGATTACCCCGCGACCTTCCCAGGTAAGCCCGTGGCCCTGCCAGGTACAGTCTGTTCCTCAGCTTGGCAGTTAATGACTGGACACCAGAGTCTCCTCCATGGCGGCCTCACGCTCAGCCAGGTGGGAGCAGGAGCGGTGGGCCCTTGCAGCCAGGGGCTTCTCCCTGAACGGCCTCTGCTTTCAGGGCCGGGATGCCACTGACCAGCACATCGTGGATGTGGCGCTGAAGATGCTGCAAGGTGAGGGCAGCAACCCCTCCTCACAGTCCGTTCGAGGGCATCGTCGCCCCCTCACCCTTTCCCGGAGCCTCCATGTGTTCACTTGTCTGAAAATCTGGAGTCCTGGGGTTCCTTCCAGCCCAGTCTCCGAAGGGCTTCGGGACCTTGAATAAGTCACTCTGGGCCTCTGACTTCCGCAAAACAGAGCCCAAGGAAGGGGGAACTTAAACACGGTGCTTTGCTGTCTGCAAACCTAGGGGCCAGGGCCCACAGATGCTCTGCCTCCCCTCGTGTTACTGCTGACACCCACCTCATAGACCTCCCTCTCCCTCCCTCCCTCCAGAGCAACTGGCTGAGGTCGCCGTGAGTGCCAAGCGGGAAGCCCTGGGTGCGGTGGGCATGGTGGGTCCCCCAGGACCTCCTGGGCCCCCTGGATACCCAGGCAAGCAGGGACCCCATGGGCACCCTGGCCCTCGGGGTGTTCCTGGCATCGTGGGAGCCGTGGGTCAGATCGGGAACACGGGGCCCAAGGGTGAGTGCTCCTCTGCAGTGGGCGTGGCGGCCAGGCAGGGGGTGTTGTCCCGGCCCGCCCTTTCCCCATTCCCTTCCCAGGATGACATACAGACCCTTCCCCAGTCCCTCAGCCACATAGTCCGGGAGACACTCCTGGACTTTCTTTCCCAGTAGCAAATGGATGGAAATGAATGTACTATTTTTATCACTCAGGGTTTCTGGGGTTTGTTTTTGAATGTGCTTTGTGATACCCCATAAGCATCTTTCCATGTCAGTAGAGATGGGGCGGCAGACCAGCAGAGCAGTCAAGCAGGCAGGCTGGAGCCACACATGGGTGTGAATCCAGACTCCCCTTTCTCAGCGTGGCTCTCAGACAAGTTACCTACTAATTTCCCTGGGCCTTAGGTTTACCATCTGTAAAATGGGGACACTGAAAGTACCCACCTCATAGTGTAGCAGTGAGGACAGTAGTTCATATAGCGTTCGTCTTAGTTCACTGCTTGATCCACAGTAAATGCGAGATACTGTTATGCTTACTTTCCTGTAATAAACTTTATTGGCTACATAATCTTCCATCCTTTGTCTGCACCTTCCTTTATTTAACAAGCCCTGCATGATCATTTCCAACTTTCCTCTATTATAAACTAGCACAAAACAGGAATAATTTCTGTGTGTGAAACATAGCAAAAAATAGAGGAAAAGCATTTTTCAATTCTGAAAAAATGAAGATTCCCTTTTTTGTCTACAGGAAAACGTGGAGAGAAGGGTGATCCAGGAGAAGTGGGACGGGGGCACCCCGGGATGCCTGGGCCCCCAGGGATCCCAGGTAAGCTGTTGGCCCTGCCCAGCTACAGTGTGTTCCTCAGCTTGGGAATTAATGACACGTGGACACCAGGGCCTCCTCCATGGCGACTACATGCTCAGCCAGCTCAGTCCTTGATACCCCGCTTCTGCACCCCTTTGGAGCACCCGGGAGTCCCTGGGTGGTTCTAGCTCTGGAAGCTGGACCTCTCAGGACTTCCCAGGACCCATCACCATCACTTTACGAAGGTGACGGAAGGGACGTTTGCTCCCAAAACTCACTGGGAGCTGGGAGTAGGGGACAATCACGTAATCTCTGCCTCTGGGGCAGAGTCCCTTCTCCTGTGGTGTCTTTGGCCTCATTTTCTCCATCTGAAAAATGTCTCCACCTTCAAAATCCTGGGTCTGAGGCAAGAGGCGCCCCTAATGTCTTAACTCTCTCCTGTTCACAGGACTCCCTGGCCGGCCTGGCCAGGCAATCAACGGCAAGGATGGCGATCGAGGGTCCCCAGGGGCTCCAGGAGAGGCAGGTCGACCTGGGCTGCCAGGCCCCGTAGGGCTGCCAGGCTTCTGTGAACCTGCAGCCTGCCTTGGAGCTTCGGCCTATGCCTCTGCCCGCCTTGCAGAGCCCGGATCCATCAAGGGGCCTTGAGCATCAGGCCCGGACAGAGCCCGGCAGGCATCCTGGGGGAGAGGACCAGGTCCCCTCTGGGTGGACATGTACCCATCCCCAACCCAGGAAACCATCTCCCCCAGCACCTTCTGTCTGGAACCCAGGAGTCCTGAGGAAAAGGAATTCTAAAACATCGGGGAAGTGGGGGGAGAGCACTGATGGGTGAAAAAGTGAGGCCAACACACAGGGCAAGTGGTGTTGATGGAGTCGAAGCTCTGAAGGAATGAGGTGGCTTTCCTTCCAGGGGGCATCATTCGGCTGTCACCAAAACAAACATCGCAATCTGCACCATTCTCCACTGGCCATCTTGTCCTTGGGTCAGTGGGACGTGGGCACCCCGGGAGGCCTGGGCCCTGCCCAGCTACAGTTCCACCCCTCAGCTCGAGGATTAATGACTGAGGTCTCTGCCAGTTCCTGAGCCCATCTCACTCTCTGACCTATCAGGTGACTGCTGCTGGGTGACCACCCTGAGGCGGCTATACCCTTAAGCCAGCCCCACTACTTCCTTCCCTGCCTCCCAACTGAGTATTTAAACATCAACTCCCTTCTCTTTCTCGAATAACTCCCCACCCCTTTCTCCCCAGATCCGCCCAGGCCTTTCTGTAAATAAAAGCTCCCAAGTTGGGTACAAACCAGGATATCGGAGTTACTCTATCGCGGAGTTAACCAGGACAGAGGAGTTGTTGGGCTTCTCTTCTTGTGTATGGGGCAGTTGTTGCTGGGCCTCCATTGCCCAGGCAGGAAGGACAGAGGCTCTGGAGGGGGAAGGCAGGATAGGGCATTTTCTCTGGGCACCTGAATTCTGAGCATTAGGATGGCATGGCATTTTTGAGGAACATCTGTGAGAGGAACTTAAGAATGGAGGCAGGATGCTGACCTACTGTGTAACTTTGGGTGAATCCCTTTTGAGCCGTTGTACAACTGTGGCAAGGACTCACCTGAATCTTGCTCATCCCAGTATAGCACACCCAGTGTCTTGCCAGAGTCTGCCACTTGGAAGGTCATCTGTGAGTTTCAGCACCCACGGTGTGCTGGCCCTGGAGTAGGAGCTGGTAGTGAAAGATTGGAGGACCTTGTTCTTGCCTTCAAAGGGTTTCCGGGTTCATGAGAAAAACAGATATGGACTTGGATGAAAAAAGTCCAGGAGAGACTGGCTCAGATCTGATCTGTACCACGTGGGGGTTCCCAGCCCATAGCTCTGTAGGCCTTCAAGGAGGAAGAAGAGGGGAGGGGGCTGAGGCTCAGGGACTCCAGCCTGAAGTCCAAGCATGTGCGGAAGCCTAGGCCCTCCCACCTTACCATAAACTTGGCTCCAAGTCCCCTCTATGCTGATGCATCCTTGCCCTCCTCCTTCTTCTCCCCCCTACCCTCCACTAGCCCATCTTCCCTCCTCCCTCCTCCCCTCAACACACATTTACCACTAGTGACATCTCAGCACCCCCTACCCCAATCCAGGGACACAGGAGGAACACAGCGGCGTTAAACTGAGGGCCACTGATGTGGCTTCACCCTCCGTGCTTGGGCAGTTCCCGAGTTAATAGCATCTCAGTCCCCAGGGAAGGCCACGCTGCTACCGTAGCCGCCAAGTACCTACTGGAATGCAGGGCACAGAGGAGGAAGGGAGAGGATGCGAGCTGCAGGAGGCAGCTGAAGCCAAGCCTTGGGCAGGCTCTCAGGTATTACATACCTGGTGGGGAGGAGGGTTCTCCCTTCCCTGGGCTGGATCCCTCACTTGCTCCTAGTGCCTGGAACCTTAGGTTTAGAGAGCCACTCTACTCCTTGAAGTCTCTTCGTGCACCTGCCCTGGGGCCCTTTCCTTGTCCCTCTCTGCAGCCTTCCCAGAGATGGTCCACTGGAGGGTTTCAGCACCACAGAGAGGCTGATGATTCACAAATCTCATGCAGTTACACCTCATTCCTTCTGACAGCAATTTGAAGGGGCTGAAAGGGGGCTAATTCCTAAGGACCAGTGGTTGGTAGCCTATGTAAGACTCCCTGGTGGGTGAATTTCACTCAGACCATTTGCTGTGATCTACGAATCTCCTATATGCCTTTCTAAACTCACCTCCGTGCTTGGACTCTGGTACATTCCACTGCAGCGATACCAGCCTATGCTGTTCCTCTAACACGTGCACCACACACAAGCCATGACCTCTGCTTGGAATGTTCTTCCCCAAAATATCACTGCCAGTGACCTTGCTTCAGGTCTTTATTCAAAACTGACCTCATCCTTACCCTGATATTCCATAATACCATTCCGCTTTATTATTTCTCTTCCACACTTACTGTTCAACATAAAGCACTAGAATATAAGCTCCACGAGGGTGGAAACTTTTGTCTCTTATTCGCTGTTCTATTCTGCAGCACATCAAACAGTGCCTGGCACACAGCAGGTGCTCAATAAATACTTATTAAATGAATATGTTCAGGATGCTCAGAGGAAGACCCCACCAATCATCAAACCAGGAAGAAAGGGATCTGGTCTCCAGATCCCTTGTGTGCGGCTGAAATGTGTTCTGAGATGGCCCAGTGTCCAAGTTTTATTCCCTCACCTACTGAGAACAGGGACCTGCCCTTTTGACAGCTGAATCTTGGGAGGCAACAGTCTGATGCAAAAAAAAAAAAAAAAAAAAAAAAAGTAGGAACTCAGTTCCCCTGTTTACAATTAGGAAAAGAGGGATTTAGAAGTTTAACAGAAAGGGCATTGCACCAAGACAGCCCAGCTCCTTGGCAAAGGTTCAACACTAAACTGCACCTCTAGAATGCAGCCTGCGAGGAGAATCCCACACCTGCAGCTGCTGACTCCTCTTTCAAACTTGATCTCTAGCTATCCTCTCCTCACCCTAAAGGCCAGCTGGGTTAGAACCTTTTTTGTTGTTGTTGTTGTTTTTGAGACAGAGTCTCACTCTGTCACCCAGGCTGGAGTGCAGTGGTGCGATCTCGGCTCACTGCAACCTCCACCTCCCGGGTTCAAGTGATTCTCCTGCCTCAGCCTCCCAAGTAGCTAGGACTACAGGCACCCGCCACCAGGCCTGGCTAATTTTTTTGTATTTTTAGTAGAAACGGGGTTTCACCATGTTAGCCAGGATGGTCTCGATCTCCTGACCTCATGATCCACCCGCCTCGGCCTCCCAAAGTGCTGGGGTTACAGACTTGAGCCACCGCACCCAGCCCAGAAACATTTTAATTTTGTGCTTATTTACATCATAGCAATTAGGGTGAATTATTATATCACCAAGTATCAATTGTTGAGCTCTTATATTAGTAGATACTGTGCTAAGCGTCTGCAAACATTATCTCATTCTATCCCTACCACAGCCCTGTAAGGTAGGTATTACCCCATTTGTCATGTTAAAAAATAAAATCTCTGTCTCAATCCCACCTGTAGATACTATCCCAAATTTTTGCTCCCTTTTATGGGAAGGGTTGGTCTCACTTTGGCTTTTAGCTCACTGCACTGTTCTCAGATTCCTGCGCTGATTTCTCATCTCTCCAGTATCTGAAAGTCACTTGGTCCTTGGACCACATCTTTTTCTCTGGCTTCTCTCCTATCTCATTCAGTTTCATGGCTTCAACCCTTATCTATACATCCCCAGTCCAGATCTCACTGCTTAACTTGATCCATTGATCCAACTGCCTACTCCACATCTCCCCTTCAATGTCTGATGGGTATCTCAAATTTAACATGTCCAAAACAATTCCTGATCTTCCCCTCCAGAATCCCCCCTCCTGCGATCTTTCCTATCTCGCCCAAGGGCAACTCCATCCTTTCAGTTACTTAAGCCAAGTACACTGGAGTCATCCTCCACTCCCACTTTATCTCTTAGACCCCACATCTGATCCATCGGCACATCCTGTTGGTTCAGTCTTAAAAATATATCCCAAATCCAGCCACTTACCACCTCCTGACTACCACTCCAGTCTAGCACCATTATTTCTTGCAAGAAGGACTGCAAGCATCTCCCAACTAGTCCCCTGCTTCAACCTTTGCTCGTCAACATAGAAGCCAGAGTGGTCCTATTAAAAATTCAGATCATGTCACTCCTTCGCCTAAAACTCTGCAATGGCTTCCTACCACACTCAAGGAAAGCCTGAATTCTTACAATGGCCTACAAGGCCCTGCAAAATCTAGCGTCTGGGATGCTCTTCCCTCAGACACCTCCCTAGAACACCTCACTCTTCATTTCCTTCAGGTCTTGGTTCAAACCTGACCTTCAGTGATGCCTTTTTGTGACCACCCTATTTAAAATTGCTGGCCAGGCACGGTGGCTTATGCCTGTAATCCCAGAACTTTGGGAGGCCAAGGCAGGTGGATCACTTGAGGTCAGGAGTTCATGACCAGCCTGGCCAACACGGTGAAACCCCATCTCTACTAAAAACACAAAAATGAGCCGGGTGTGGTGGTAGATGCCTGTAATCCCAGCTACTTGGGAGGCTGAGGCAGGAGAATTGCTTGAACCTGGGAGGCGGAGGTTGCAGCGAGCCGAGATTGTGCCACTGCACTCCAGCCTGGGCAACAGAGTGAAACTCTGTCACAAAAAAATAAAAAATAAAAAAATAAAATTACAGCTCCCACCCCCACCCAAACACCTCAGCCTCCCCCTTTTTTTTCTAAAACATGTATCACCATATACATAAATTTTAGTTGTTTGCCTCCCCCATACTAGAATGTAAACTCCAAGAGGTGGAGGATTTTTGTACCTTTTGTTTACTATGTATTCCCCAGCACCTAGAGCAGCGCTTCGTAGAGTGGGGACAGATGGAGAAATACAGTCTCGGTCAAATTTCTTACCCAAAGTCTTACTAGTAAGTGGCATGTTGGATTAGAGAGCCCGAGGCTTAATCCTAATACTTTACCTGTTATTGACCGTCATCCAGAGAGCCAGAGGGGAGCTCTGACTCAGCCAAGGGCAGAGTAAGGCTAATCTGCTTCCTGAGTATTGGTGGTCCCGGCTTCATGGGTTTTTAGAACACACAGAGGTATCTTCCTAGCTGTTTCTGGTCAAACTGTTTAGGAAATCCTCCTCCCTGGAAATCATCCTGGATAACAGGGAAGAGCCCAAGGTTTCCTTATCCATATTGTCTAAATGGGCCTATCCCATTCCCTGATGGATTATACTTGCCTTCCCACCAAGCTGTACTCAGCCTGACACACACCGTTCAAGTTACATCACTGTGGTCTTAAAAGTTTCTGGATAAAAGTTTTGGATTACAAATTATCTGTAATTTTCTTTGTTTTGCCCTTAGGAGAGAACGTAAGGCCCTTAAGTGGTATGTTAGCTTTCTGCTAATGATGGCAGAATACTCAAAACCATCAAAGATATACAAAGTTTATAGGAACATGGCCAGGTGCGGTGACTCAAACCTGTAATCCCAGCATTTTGGGAGGCTGGGGCGGGCAGATCACAAGATCAGGAGCTCGAGACCAGCCTGGCTAACATGGAGTAACCCCATCTCTACTAAAGATACAAAAATTTGCTGAGCACGGTGGCTCACCCCACAATCCCAGCACTTTGGGAGGACAAGGCAGGTGGATCACCTGAGGTCAGGAGTTCGAGACCAGCCTGGCCAACATGGAGAAATCCCGTCTCTACTAAAAATACAAAAATTAGCCAGGCGTGCTGGCCCATGCCTGTAATCTCAGTTACTCAGGAGGCTGAAGCAGAAGAATCACTTGAACCTGGGAGGCGGAGGTGGCAGTGAGCCGAGATCGCGCCACTGCACTCAAGCCTGGGCAAGAGAGAGAGAGTCTAAAAAAAAAAAAAAAGAAAAAGAAAAGAAAAGAAAAGAAAAGAAAAAAATACAAAAATTAGCTGGATGTGGTGGCTCACATGCCTGTAATCCCAGCTACTCAGGAGGCTGAAAAGCAGGAGAATCTCTTGAACCTAGGTGGTAGAGGTTGCAGTAAGCCGAGATCACACCACCGCACTCCAGCCTGGGTAACATGGTGAAATCCCACCTCTACTAAAAATACAAAAAATTAGCCAGGCATGGTGGCGCAAGCCTGTAATCCCAGCTACTCGGGAGGTTGAGGCAGGAGAATCGCTTGAACCCAGGAGGCGGAGGTTGTGGTGAGCTGAGATCAGGGCATTGCACTCCAGCCTGGGCAACAAGAGAGAAACTCCTCAAAAAAAAAAAAAAAAAGAAAAAGAAAAAAGACCAAGTAGAAGGTTTCCTAGGGAGGGAATATCACATGTAGGATCAGCGGTAACAATAAGCATATAAAGCATAAGGGCAAGCTGGGACCCTCATTTGGTTCTAAAACCACTGAACTGATCCTGGGAACTCTCCTATCCTAAACAGAGGCAGAATTTACAAGCAGTTCTCAGACCTCAGCAAAGGACCAACTCAGATAAAGCCAGTATATACACACAACAGAGATTCTACCTTAGATTCAGAGCTTAACTCTGCTGGAGTTGTGCCATTTTACCCAAGGCTCTGACCTACTCAATTTTGCCCCTGCTGCACATCCACCAAGTCTTAGGGTGCAAAGTGGCATCTCTTCCTTTTTTGGTGGGCCTATCTACTCTTCCTTTGATTGGTCAATATCTCAGGAACCCACCAGTGACTGGTCAATATCTCAGGAACCTACCAGTATCCTTTTGGCCATCCCTATGCCTCTGCCATCCATAAAGTGTGGGTGACTAAGTCAGTCACATATTTAAAAGCTAATTACTGCCACCAAATGTAAGGAAAACCAAAGAGGCAGCTGGAGCAGACCAGGGAGGCCCAACAATTTGAGGTTATAAAAATGGAGAAGGAATGGTTCCAAATGAAGCTTCCAAGGAAATATCTGCAAGAACTGGTGATACTCTGGAGCAGAGGAGGAGGAAGCCACTGAAGAGACTCTGTGTAAAGCCTAATGATGAGTGGTGGTGCTGACACTCATCATTAGGTGGTGCTGACACCACTTATCATTAGGGCTATTTCTTCATTCCCCTCTTCATTGCTAGCACCTAGTTCCTCTTGGGTAATAAACATACGTTCAGGTAACAAACGATACACAAATTAAACAAATGATACACAAATATCAAACTAAAGACAAAGTACATACATTTGCATTGGCAATGTTTAATGTTTAACTTTTGCAGAACTGAAATTTGTATTCAAAGGCACAGAAGGAAGGAAAGGCAGTTATCAGAGCATGAAGTCACAGATAAAGGATGCTGAATAAAAGGCATAGGACTGCTCCTCTTTAGCCTCAGGAAAATAAATAATGCAGTACTAAACTAGATTTTCACTTTTATTATATTTCCATGTGAAGACATCACCCAAATGTCAGTGGAACAAAAGACTTTATGGTCAGATACCAAAGGCGCACAGTCGATCCCACTTTGGAATAAATGCCCAGAAGGTAAGCATTATCAGTGAGTGACAGCTCTAGGCACAAACTAAGTTCTCATTCAGAAAGTGGACAGAGATATGAAGCAGTGAAACATACAGCTTTAAAAACTGGAAATCTTTCATGACATTTGTTTTCAAAGTAAACATTATCTGCATTTCCAGAACTGTAATTTTCAAGAGTAGAATCAGGCCTGATTAAGCAGTACTTATGACTTACAGATAAAATTACAAAAATAAAAATGAAAACTCTTCTGCCCTTGAAAGAGATAGAAAACTATATTTTTTCCCGAAATGTCATAGAGATTCATTTCACCCTTATGTCGCTTAAAAAATGTTATTTTTGTCTTTCATGTTCTGCCACTTTTAACATAGCAAAACGTGTTTAATATGGCCATCTCTGCTAAGTGAAAGGATGTATTATTTACTGCATGAATGAGAAAAAGCTACAATTTACTCCCAATGGGATCATATTTACCATGTGGGAAAAAAAGATAAAGACAGAGATTTTCCAAAAAATGAAAACAAACAAAACACAAAACTCAATGATTTAAAATATCCTATACATAATTTCTAACTTCAAAGCACTATGAAAAACTCTTGATCAGTGTGTAGCAAGAGAGGGAAGAGAGAAATTTAAAATTTGGTAGGAGAGCATTTTTCTAACTACTTTCATTTAAATAATATTGGCCTTACCAACTATTACCTTTCTTATTTAAAACACTGATTCACCAGATGAAATCATAACAGCATGAAAGTAAGACCAGATTTCAACTTAGGTATGAGCACAACGATTCAGGACCACGGTTTCCGCCTCACAGAAAGGATTCCCGAGGTGGTGCTCCCTCTTTCAAACATATGCCCTCAAACACCTCACATGCAGTTTCCATGTAAGTATATAAATAAAACAAGTTCTGTATTTTTCCAAACAATTTTACAACTTGATGGTAAATTAGATGTCAAAGATAAAACTATGCCTTTAAAAACATTAAGCTTCAAAATTCATTCGGTGTTTTCTTTAAGAAATGAATTATTAAAATCATTTTTGAAATGACATATTAAACGTATTTAAATCTGGGCTTTTCTGTACTTAATTTTTCTTTTAAAAAAAAGTTTAAAAACATCAAGAGCTGGAACATGCTGCCAGGACAGAAATAATCAGAATGTCTGCAGTCACAGACCCTGGGCATCTCAGTGTTGCTTCATACTTTTCAAAGCTTGAAGTCTCTCTAGCAGTGGAGGATGAGAATAATGCCACATTGAGAACAACCAGTCAGAAACAGGGAATCCCAAGTTATCTTTGTTAAGTTTGATTAAAGCAGAATATAAGTCTTTAGCCTTCCCAAGTTTCTTGGCAAATGCATCAGCTTGAAACTCAAATCTGCGGCTTAGGACTGTTAGGCAAAAAGAAAGAACCTGAAAAAGTAAATGAAAGGGTTTTAGCCACTGTCTACCTCTTTGTTGTTACTGAAGGTTCCATGAGCTGAGACTGTAGAGGAAGTTTGGCTTGGGATAAGAGGAATGGCAGGACAAAAGAAAGATCACTAATATTGAGGGGACCTAGGGTGAGGAAATTATAAATTGAGCCTTATTTTCCCCCAAGCAAACAGGCCAGAAACACATATACAAGTTAAACATCCCTAACCGAAAACTTGAAATCTGAAATGTTCCAAAATCTGAAACTTTTGAGTGCTGACACGAGACTCAAAAGTCATGCTCAGGCCGGATGAGGTGGCTCACACCTGTAATCTCAGCACTTTGGGAAGCTGAGACAGGCGGATCACCTGATGTCAGGAGTTCGAGACCAACCTGGCCAATATGGTGAAACCCCGTTTCTAGTAAAATTACTAAAATTAGCCAGGCGTGGTGATGGGCGCCTGGAATCCCAGCTATTCGGGAGGCTGAGGCAGGAGAGTTGCTTGAACCCGGGAGAGGGAGGTTGCAGTGAGCCAAAATGACACCCCCGCACTCCAGCCTGGAAGACAGAGTGAGACTCCATCTTAAAAAAAAAAAAAAAGAGTTTAAAGATAATACATCTCAGTCCTCTGCCAAATTTATTTGGTTTATGTGGAAAATGTTATATGAATATGATCTATGCCCCTCCATTTTTCTTTCTTGGGGTCCCCACCATACATAATAGAAAAATATGATTCATTTAGCTCATCTTAACTCTGCAATCTATCCCAAGAAAGAATTCTTCTGAATGGAGATACCTCAAGATCTTCGATATTATTTCTTTTTTTTTTTTTTTTTTTTTTTTTTTTTTGAGACGGAGTCTTCACTTTGTCGCCCAGGCTGGAGTGCAGTGGCACCATCTCGGCTCACTGCAAGCTCCGCCTCCCGGGTTCGCGCCATTCTCCTGCCTCAGCCTCCCGAGTAGCTGGGACTACAGGCGCCCGCCACCGCGCCCGGCTAATTTTTTGTATTTTAGTAGAGACGGGGTTTCACCGTGTTAGCCAGGATGGTCTCGATCTCCTGACCTCGTGATCCGCCCACCTCAGCCTCCCAAAGTGCAGGGATTACAGGCGTGAGCCACCGCGCCCGGCCGATATTATTTCTTAGCGTAATTTGGAAGCCTTACCAAACATGATGAAATGTTGCCACTGTCAGGTTTGTTATATAGTCTCATTAACCTATATATTATCACTCACACAGAATACCCCTAATGAGCTAACACAGAGCAATGTTCTTAAATTTCATTTACCACAAAATACCTGATTTTGATTCTGTGGGTTTGGGTGGATCCCTCAGGCTATATGGAGGCAGGTGGTCATGGAGCAGAGGAACAGTCACTAAGCCTCCCTTACTGAGCCGTACACAGACTCAATTAGTGTTTGCTTTGTCCCCTCACACACGTAAGATTTTTACCCAAGCACTGGTGAATATGTGGCCTAGGACATAACATTCTACCGAGTCCTTTTAGGTGTTCACCACTGAAGTCTAATTTTCTACTTACATTTTCCTAAGAGTATGCAAGCGTTTATTTATTTGGGCTTGAATTTTTCTGCTACTTTGTCATACTGACCAGTAAATCCAGGGACTAAAAGACTTTGTTTCATCTATTTGTTAAAACTGTACTGTTCTATTTCCTTTTCCACTATCCTGAAAGCTCTAGATTTGAAGCAGGTAAGAGCGTATGTGTGATAATTTTAAAGATCATACATTACCTCATTGTAAGGTGAAAAAATAAACTGGAAGATGATCAATAGTCCAATTAGAGTGGGTTGGCTATCATAAAAACCAAATGCAGCAAAAAGCTCCTTTCGACCAATTAATACAGCAAATAAAAAAAAACACAGGAAAGAATTCATCTAGAAAGAAGGACATGAAATTTCTAAGTTATTACCAAGCTGATTTCACTATGGGATCAGGAGCATCCATAAAGTATAAGAAATCAAAGTGTGGTCGGGCGCGGTGGATCACAAGGTCAGGAGATCGAGACCACTCTGGCTAACACGGTGAAACCCTGTCTCTACTAAAAATACAAACAAATTAGCTGGGCATGGTGGCGGGCACCTGTAGTCCCAGCTACTCAGGAGGCTGAGGCTGGAGAATGGCTTGAACCCGGGAGGCAGAGCTTGCAGTGAGCTGAGATCGTGCCACTGCACTCCAGCCTGGGCAACAGAGCGAGACTCCGTCTCAAAAAAACGACAACAAAAAAGAAATCATAGTGTGATCTTAAGAAAGGTATCAGTGTGATCACAGAACAAATTATTTAAGTAGTTTTTACTTATTTTTATTTTTTTGAGACGGAGTCTCACTCTGTTGCCCAGGCTGGATTACAGTGGCACAATCTCTGCTTATTGCAACCACTGCCTCCTGGGTTTGAGCGATTCTCCAGTCTCAGCCTCCCAAGTAGCTGGGATTACAGGAGCCTGCCACCATGCTCAGCTAATTTTTCTATATTTTTAGTAGAGACGAGATTTCACCATTTTGGCCAGGCTGGTCTTGAACTCCTGACCTCAGGTGATCCGCCCACCTCAGCCTCCCAAAGTGCTGGGATTATAGGCATGAGCCATCCTGCCCCGCCAGTAGTTTTTAGTTTCACTTTTATTTCAAAAGTAAAACAAAATGTTCCCAAATGTATAAACTGTATCATTTTCTATAAGGGCAAGCTTCAGTTGAGCCTCCTATCATTGAGGGTTTGAAGTGGTCAATAGCAATGGGATATTTTCTCTCTGTAAAGGGTGAAGTGCTAGAATGGATTCTGGCCTTGTTTTATAAGACTGTAATCAGATACAACGTCTCCCACCTGACTTTGAAGTGGAGGCTCCAAAGCAACAGGCTTCCCTTGAATCCTCTCTAGGCCCACTGGAGCTGTACCGAATAGTTAGAAAGGTCAGGGGAGAAAGTAGATCCATCTTGAACAATAAATGAGTGGGGAAAAAAATAAAAAATCTATACCAAAATACAACCTCTTCGAGTAAGGTTGGAGAACACACAACATTCTTTTTCTGTAGCAAATTAGGATCTTGGAGGCCACATGGACCTTATTTAAGTGTGTTGCTCCAAACCATTTACGAGACAACCCAAGAAGCTGTCAGCTTAGAATGGGGCTCAGAGCGTAAGAAGGCTCAGCAGCTGCTCCAGGACAAAGGACAAGCAGCTTCGCCCTCATCCTTATCACTCAGTGGATCCATATGACAAGCTCCAACAGAAAACTCAGTGAAGTCTCCTACACTTATCATCTATGCATCCACTTTTGTCAAGTAACCATTGTCCTTTTGAAAAATAACTTTTGGTTTGCTACTGGGCCCTACTACAGACTGAATTCCTGGTCATGGGATACCATGATCCTGCAACCTGAACTATTCCTCCTGAACTGGATGCTATGTTAATCTGCCTAGCCAGGAAACTGGTATGCCCAGAAACACTTCATCATCAAGCATAAGTGATAGATATAAGAGTGGAAATGAAGCAAGTTATGAAGGCACCAGTAAGTTAAATAAGCAGGTGGCTCATACTCTAGTACACCAACTCCTGCCACCAACAACCCTCAACCAACCCTTACTCATAAGCCATTTCCTATAATCAATTAGTTGAACAGGAAAAAAATCAGAGCCTATTTTACAAATAACTTAACACAATATGCTGGCACCAGATGAAAGTGGACTGCTGTGGCATTACAGAGCCACTCAGGGATGGTCTTGGAAGGCGGCGGTGAAGGGATATACTCTCGGTGAGGGGAACTTTAAGGTGTATATCTCACCGTCCACTAAGCCTGGGAGGAGAGAGAGCCTGAGGCAAGGATATATATCCTAATTCATTGGCAGTGGGAAAAAAATGGTTCGGCTGGATAATTAGGGCCTTGGAAAAAAGTAGAGGATGGCTAACAAGGAGATTTGGCAAAGAGGTATGTGACAAAACTTCCAAAATTACTGCAGAGTTTGATTATAGGTGGCCTAATGTTAATGTTCACCGAAAGAGTCCCACAGTCAAGGAGGCTCTTGGTCAACTGGGGAAGACACCTGCTCTGTGAAGGTCAGCTAGCCTTTCTCTGTAGCCACTCCATGACTTAGTCAAGGGACTTATGAATAGAGTGGCCACAGTGACAAAGATGGAGTTAACGTATTAGTCAACACAGACACCCTCCTCACTGGCACCTGCCATATGTCCAGTCTGTCCGGAGAAGCAATCAGTCCCAGTCTTGATAAGGTACCACATCTCAGGGACCAGCCAACCACCTTGTGGTAGGCTGATTCCATTGGAACCTTTCCTTCATGGAAGGGGCAGTGATTTTCCTTATTAGACTGAAAATTCAATTGAATTTGGACCTGGATTTATTTAGTCTTACTCAGTGCCATGTATCCACACAACACAGCTTCAAGCCAAGGAATGCATTTCTATACCTAAAGATACAGGAAAGTGCCCACAGGAGTTCACAAATCTTCCCTTGTAATTCATCACCCAGAACCAGCTGGCCTTTTTATTTTAATGTTTTTTAGAGACAGGGTCTCCTTGTCACCCAGGCTGGAAGTACAGTGGTGTGATCATGGCTCACTACAGCCTTGATCTCCTGGACTCAAGCCATCCTCCCATCCCAGCCTCCCAAGTAGCTGGGACTACAGGTGCATACCACCAAGCCCAGCTAATTTTTTAACCTTTTGGAGAGAAGGGGTCTTGCTATGTTGCCTAGGCTGGTCTCAAACTCCTGGCCTCAAGTGATCCTCCCTCATCAACCTTCCAAAGTATTGGGATTACAGGCATGAGCCACTATGCCTGGCTCAGCCAGCCTTTTTAAAGGTCTGAAAACCCACTGAAGATTCAGTTAAGGCCACATATGCTCAGAACTAGTCAACATGATATAGTGCTTTTTCACCCAAAGTCTAAACATCTGTTGGTTTAGAGGTTCTAGAACCCAGAGGAGGAACATTATTGGAATTGGTTTATTTTTGTATTTTCTGCAATTTCCAATGAATATACAACTTTTTTTTTTTTTTTTTGAGAAGGAGTCTCGCTCTGTCACCCAGGCTGGAGTGCACTGGGATGATCTCAGCTCACTGCAACCTCTGCCTCCTGGGTTGAAGCAATTCTGCCTCAGCCTCCCGAGTAGCTGGGATTACAGGTGTGCCACCACGCCTGGCTAATTTTTGTATTCTTAGTAGAGATGGGGCTTCACCATGTTGGCCAGGCTGGCCTCGACCTCCTCACCTCAAGTGATCCACCATCTTGGCCTCCCAAAGTGCTGGGATTACAGGCGTGAGCCACCATGCCTGGCAATAATAACTTTTAAATGAAAAAAATGTTTTAGACTGGGCGTGGTGGCTCACGCCTGTAATCCCAGCACTTTGGGAGGCTGAGGCGGGCAGATCAGCCGAGGTCAGGAGTTCGAGACCAGCCTGGCTCATGTGGAGAAACCGCGTTTCTACTAAAAATACAAAAAAAAAAAAAAAATTAGTCCGGTGTGGTGGTGCGTGCCTGTAATCCCAGCTACTCAGGAGGCTGAGGCAGGGGAATTGCTTGAACCTGGGAGGCAGAGGCTGCAGTGAGCTGAGATCGCGCCATTGCACTCCAGCTTGGACAACAAGAGCGAAACTCCATCTCAAAAAAAAAAAAAGCATTTTAGGGTGGGCACAGTGGTTCACGCCTATAATCCCAGCACTTTGGGAGGCTGAGGCGGGTGCATCACCTGAGGTCAGGAGTTCGAGACCAGCCTGGCCAACATGGTGAAACCCCATGTCTACTAAAAATACAAAAATTAGCCAGGGATGGTGGTGGGTGCTTGTAGTCCCAGCTACTCAGGAGGCTGAGATAGGAGAATCACTTGAACCTGAGAGGCAGAGGTTGCAGTGAGCCGAGATCACATCACTGCACTCCAGCCTGGGTGACAGAGCGAGACTCCGTCTCAAAAAAAATTTTTAATTTAATTTTAAAAAAGCATTTTAATGTCCAACTTATCTAGGCTTGTCCTTTTGATCTTCCAAGTTCTTACTCTGGAGGTGATGGTGATGATAATAATAATTTATACAGTGCTCACCACATTCCAGGTGCTAGTCTAAAATCTCTACATGTATTAACTCACTTAATTCTTAAACAGTCCTATGAGGTATTATCATTCAATGAGGAGACAGAGGCAGAGGTTAAGGAACTTGGCTGAGGTCACACCGGTAGTAAGTCAGGGAGCTGTGATGGGAAACCAGGTAGCCTGGCTGTGGTGTCTGTCTTGACCTCTCTTATATGACCTCTCATGCCTGCCATAGTTCTAATTTGACTACCATGCCATAAAAAAATAATTGTCACTCCACACTTACCTGGCTAATAATGATATTTTTGACTGTATGTCCCAACTTCCAGTGCCCCAGTTCATGGCCTAGTACAGCAAGTACCTCCTCATTTTTACATCCTTGTTTCTTATTCTGAAGAAAAAAAAAAAGAAAAATAAATTATTGAGAACCTTTAAAAGGTTTTATCTTTTAACCCAGTAATAGCCCTTCATAGATTTTAACTTAAAGAAATAATCAGTTTTGTTCAAAACTGTTGTCTTAACAAAACATTCCCTGAACCACTGCTCCACATGAGACAGTGGGCTAAGCATTGAAGACAGAATGACGAACAAGATGGACATTTCCAGACTACATAAAGCTTACAGTCTAGACTAACTTAGATTAGGGAAAAAAAAAAAACTGGAAGAAATAGAAATCTTTATCAATGGGACAATAGTTAAATAAATCATGATAAAGTTATATGACAGTCACACTGTATTACAAAACCATTAGAAATTCTGTTTTCAAAGATTAGGGCCAATTACAGTGGCTCACGCCTGCAGTCCCAACACTTTGGGAGACTGAGGCAGGCAGATAACTTGAGGCCAGGGGTTCTAGACTGGGCTGGCCAACATAGCAAAATCCCATCTCTACTAAAAATACAAAATGTTGCTGGGCGTGGTGGCTCATGCCTGCAATCCCAGCACTTTGAGAGGTCAGGGTGGGCGGATCACGAGGTCAGGAGTTCAAGACCAGACTGACCAACATGGTGAAACCTTGTCTCTACTAAAATACAAAAAATTAGCCGGGTATGGTGGCGGGTGCCTATAATCGCAGCTGCTCTGGAGGCTGAGGCAGGAGAATTGCTTGAACCTGGGAGGTGGAGGTTGCAGTGAGCCGAGATCGCGCCACTGCACTCCAGCCTAGGCGACAGAGCAAGACTCCATCTCAAATAATAATAATAATAATAGCCATGTGTGGTGGTGCATGCCTGTAATCCCAGCTACTCAGGAGGCTGAGGCGTGAGATCTGCTTGAAACTGGGAGGCGTAGTCTGTAGTGAGCCAAGATCACGCCACTGTACTCCAACCTGGGCGAAAAAGTGAGGCTCCATCTCAAAAAAAGAAAATAAAAAAAGGATTATGTTCTGACATTGGAAAATGATTAGGTGAAGAAAGACACAAACTAAAAATATATGGTATGATTCTAATTATGAAACAATGTGAATGTGTATATAAAAATATACAAATATAAAAAGTAGACAAAGTATATACAAATGTTAACAATAGTTATTTCTTTTTTTTTTTTTTTTTTTTTTTTTTTTTTGAGACAGAGTCTTGCTCTGTCGCCCAGGCTGGGGTGCAGTGGCCGGATCTCAGCTCACTGCAAGCTCCGCCTCCCGGGTTTAGACCATTCTCCTGCCTCAGCCTCCCGAGTAGCTGGGACTACAGGCGCCCGCCACCTCGCCCGGCTAGTTTTTTGTATTTTTTAGTAGAGACGGGGTTTCACCGTGTTAGCCAGGCTGGTCTCGATCTCCTGACCTCGTGATCCGCCCGTCTCGGCCTCCCAAAGTGCTGGGATTACAGGCTTGAGCCACCGCGCCCGGCCTTTTTTTTTTTTTTTTGAGACGGAGTTTCACTCTTGTTGCCCAAGCTGGAGTGCAATGGCACGATCTCAGTTCACTGCAACCTCCGCCTCCTGGGTTCAAGTGATTCTCGTGCTTCAGCCGCCTGAGTAGCTGGGACTACAGGCATGCACCACCACGCCTGCCTAATTTTTGTATTTTTAGTAGAGACGGGGTTTCACCATGTGAGCCAGTCTGGTCTCGAACTCCTGATCGCAGGGGATCCACCCGCCTCAGCCTTCCAAAGTGCTGGGATTACAGGCATGAGCCACTGTGCCCGGCCTAGTCCCATTCTCTTACTAAGGAGCAAATAACCAAGGATTTACCAGACATATGAGGTAAGTTGTTAACATGGAAGATCTGATCCAGAAAAAAAGCAACATGAAATAAACAAATTATATAAAGAGAAAGTTTAGAAAATTAAGATACTGTACCTAAGAAAAAATAACAAAGTGCTGTAACATGGAAAATTCAGATAAAAAAATTCTTAGAAATCCAAGTTGAGGCCGGGCGCGGTGGCTCAAGCCTGTAATCCCAGCACTTTGGGAGGCCGAGACGGGTGGATCACGAGGTCAGGAGATCGAGACCATCCTGGCTAACACGGTGAAACCCCGTCTCTACTAAAAAATACAAAAAACTAGCCGGGCGAAGTGGCGGGCGCCTGTGGTCCCAGCTACTCGGGAGGCTGAGGCAGGAGAATGGCGTAAACCCGGGAGGCGGAGCTTGCAGTGAGCTGAGATCTGGCCACTGCACTCCAGCCTGGGCGACAGAGCCAGACTCAGTCTCAAAAAAAAAAAAAAAAAAAGAAATCCAAGTTGAAGGCCGGGCATGGTGACTCATGCCTGCAATCCCAGCACTCTGGGAGGCTGAGGCAGGTGTATCACAAGATCAGGAGTTCGAGACCAGCCTGGCCAACATGGTGAAACCCCGTTTCTACTAAAGATACAAAAATAAAAAATAAAAAAAATTAGCTGGGCGTGGTGGTGCGCACCTGTAATCACAGCTACTCAGGAGGCTGAGGCAGGAGAATTGCTTAAACCCGGGAGGCAGAGGTTGCAGTTAGCTGAGATTGTGCCATTACACTACAGCCTGGGTGAGAGGGCAAGACTCCATCTCAAAAAAAAAAAAAAAAGTAAGTTCAATAAAAGAATTGGAAGATGAGGCCAGGTGCAGTGGCTCACGCCTGTAATCCCAGCACTTTGGGAGGCCGAGATGGGAGGATCACGAGGTCAGGAGATCGAGACCATCCTGGGTAACATGGTGAAACCCCCTCTCTACTAAAAATACAAAAAATTAGCCGGGTGCGGTGGCGGGTGCCTGTAGTCCGAGCTACATGGGAGGCTGAGGCAGGAGAATGGCATGAACCCGGGAGGTGGAGCTTGCAGTGAGCCAAGATTGTGCCACTGCACTCCAGCCTGGGCGACAGAGCAAGACTCCGTCTCAAAGAAAAAAAAAAGAAAGAAAGAAAAAAAAAGAATTGGAAGATGATGAGGGAATTCTAGAAAGTAGAAAGAGATATATTTAAAATGGAAAAGATGGTTAAAAAGATAGGAGAGTTCAGTATAAGAACTCCAGCACTCGAGTAAGAGGAGCCCTGAAAAGACAAAATTTTAAAAATGGAGAGGAGAAAAATCAACAAAATAATTCCAGAAAATTCTTATAACCACAAGACCTCGATTTCCAGAATAAAAGAGCCTAATGCATACATCACAGTGGATGAAAACAGTGTGATGCATATAACACGGTGGAAGAAAACAGATCCCCATCAGGGTATGTGAAATTTTAGAACAATGAAACAGAGAAAGATCTAACAAACTTCCAGAAAAGCAAAAAAAAACAAAAAAAAAAAAAAAAAAAAAAAAAAGGATCAGCAAGCAAATTTTTTTTTTTTTTTTTTTTTTTTGAGACGGACTCTCGCTCTGTCGCCCAGGCTGAAGTGCAGTGGCGGGATCTCAGCTCACTGCAAGCTCCGCTTCCTGGGTTGACGCCATTCTCCTGCCTCAGCCTCCTGAGTGTCTGGGACTACAGGCGCCTGCCACCTCGCCCGGCTGGTTTTTTGTATTTTTTAGTAGAGACGGGGTTTCACCATGTTAGCCAGGATGGTCTCGATCTCCTGACCTCGTGATCCGCCCGTCTTGGCCTCCCAAAAGTGGTGGGATTACAGGCTTGAGCCACCGCGCCTGGCCTTTTTTTTTTTTTTTAAGACAGGGTCTCACTCTGCCACCCAGGCTGGAATGCAGTGACGGGATCTCAGTTCACGGCAACCTCCACCTCCCAGGTTCAAGCAATTCTTGTGCCTCAGACTCTCAAGTACTGGGATCACAGGCGTGAGCTATCATGCCCAGGTAATTTTTATATTTTTTGTAGAGACGGGGGTTTCATCATGTTGGCCAGGCTGGTCTCGAACTCCTGGCCTCAAGTTATCCGCCCGCCTTGGCCTCCCAAAGTGCTGGGATTACAGGCGTGAGCCACCATGCCTGGCTAGGATCAGTAATCTGAATGACTTCAGATACTTCATCAGCAGTGTTGGAATCAAGCAGGCAATGAAACGATGCCTTCACAATCCTGAAGGAGAAGTATTTCCAATCTAGAACTCTATACCCAGTCTAAGTAGCAAGCCAGTATGACAGAAAAATGAAGGCATTTTAAGCATACAAACTTAAAACTTTACCGATGTAATCTTTCTCAGGAAGGTACTAGAGGATGTTTTCTACCAAAATAAAGGAATAAATTAAGAAACAAAAAGTCATGGACCAGCCTGGGCAACATAATGAGACCCCGTTTCTACAAAAAAATTTTTTAAAAATTAGCCAGGCATAGTGGTGTGCGCCTATAGTCCCAGCTACTTGAGAGGCTGAGATGGGAGGATGGCTTGAACCCAGGAGTTCAAGGCTACAGTGATCTATGATTGTGCCATTGCACTCCAGCCTGGTAACAAGAGCAAGACTGTCTCACAAAAAAAGGGAAAAAAAATGCATCCTAATTTGTAAATGTAAAAAAATAATAATAATAAAAAAAGAAGACAATAAGCTCAGAGCCAGATGTTTTCAACAGGAACAACAAAGAAATCCAGAACATGGGCCGGGCCCGGTGGCTCACACCTGTAATCCCAGCACTTTGGGAGGCCAAGGCAGGTGGATCACCTGAGGTCACGAGTTCAAGACCAGCCTGGCCAACATGGTGAAACCCCATCCCTACTAAAAATACAAAAATTAGCTGGGCGTGGTGGCAGGCGCCTGTAATCACAGCTACTCAGGAGGCTGAGGCAGGAGAATCCCTTGAACCTGGGAGGCGAAGGTTGCAGTGAGCCGAGATAGCGCCATTGCACTCCAGCCTGGGGGACAAGAGTGAAACTCCGTATAAAAAAAAAAAAAAAAAAATCCAGAACACAATAGAACACTATCTTTATCTTATTTATTTATTTATTTATTTTTGAGGCAGGGTCTCGTTCTGTTGTCCAAGCTGGAGTGCAGTGGTACGATCATAGCTCACTGCAGCCTTGATCTCCTGGGCTCAAAAGATCCTCCCACCTCAGCCTCCTGAATAACTGGGACTATAGGCACACACCACTACACCTAGCTAATTTGCTAATTTTTATTTTTAGTAGAGACAAGTTCTCGCTATGTTGCCCAGGCTAGTCTTGAACTCCTGAGCTCAAGTGACCCTCCAGCCTTGGCCTCCCAAAGTACTGAGATTACAGGTGTAAGCACCTGGCAGAATGATTATCTTTAAATATAAAAGAGCTGTCATTTCTGCATTGATATCCAAGAATAAGAGCAAAATAAAAACAAAACCAGAATTTTCCAAAGAAATTCCTAAAGCACGGCAGGGCGCAGTGGCTCACACCTGTAATGCCAGCAATTTGGGAGGCCAAGGCAGGTGGATCATAAGGTCAAGAGATCGAGACCATCTTGGCCAACATGATGAAACCCCGTTTCTACTAAGTACAAAAATTAGCTGGGCATGGTGGCGTGCGCCTGTAGTTGTGCCTGTAGTCCCAGCTACTTGGGAGGCTGAGGCAGGAGAATCGCTTGAACCCGGGAGGCAGAGGTTGCAGTGAGTTGAGATCACGCCACTGCACTCCAGCCTGGTGACAGAGTGAGATTCCATCTCATAGAAAAAAAGAAAAAGACAATCCTAAAGTATATACTTCTGAAAGAAGGAAAATGATTTCTAAAAGATGTGAGGTGAATAAGGAATGTTAAGCAGAAAAACAGATAAGCATATAGACGAATCTAAATGATAACTGTATAAGACCAAAAAAAAAAAAAAATGACAATTTGGGGGATAAACAATGAACAGGATAAAACTAAAATAAAAGATGAAAGGCATAATGGTTTCAAAGTATTTAAGGACCCTGGATTGTTCCGGAAATAGTGAAGATATCATGTATTTTAAGATCTTCAGATATGTGGGCATGCTTAAGTTTTAGCGGCAATCATTAAAAGAATAGTAATACTAGAACATCCAAAGATGAATAATGACCTAAGCAGAATTTTTTAAAAACCTTCAATCAGTTCTTAGAAAAAAGTGGGAGGGTGTATATGTTGTGTTGAGGTGAGGAGAAGATAAGGGTGGAGAACAGAAAGGACAGAAAAGAGACACAAAGGGCATAAAATAATATGGCAGAAATAATTCCAAATATGTCACTAATCACAACATACATAAACTAAACCTGTCAATAAAAAGATAGTAACCGTCAGTATAGCTTTAAAAACAACCATAATAAAATCTATTAACATGCTATATACAAGAGACATTGAAAATAAAAGGCCAAGGTTAAAAGTAAAAGGATGAATTAGATAGTGGTTTAGTGATGGTTATACAACTTTTTGAATATACTATAAGCCACTGAATTACACGCTTTAAAATGGTTAAGATGGTGAATCTTATGTGAATTTTATCTAAATTTTTTTTTTGAGACGGAGTCTCACTCTGTCGCCCAGGCTGGAGTGCAGTGGCGCGGTCTCGGCTCACTGCAAGCTCCGCCTCCCAGGTTCATGCCATTCTCCTGCCTCAGCCTCCTGAGTAGCTGGGACTACAGGTGCCTGCCACAATGCCTGACTAATTTGTTGTATTTTTAGTACAGATGGAGTTTCACCGTGTTAGCCAGGATGGTCTTGATCTCCTGATCTCGTGATCCACCCGCCTCAGCCTCCCAAAGTGCTGGGATTACAGGCATAAGTCACTGTGCCCGGCCATCACTAAATGTTTTTTTTTTAAGTAAAAAGATGACCTCTGAGGCCGGGTGCAGTGGCTCATGCCTGTAATCCCAGCACTTTGGGAGGCTGAGGTGGGCGGATCACAAGGGCAGGAGTTCGAGACCAGCCTGGCCAACATAGTGAAACTCCATCTCTACCAAAAATAGAAAAAATTAGCCAGGCTTAGTGGTGGGCACCTGTAATCCCAGCTACTCGGGAGGCCGAGGCAGGAGAATCACTTGAACCCGGGAGGCGGAGGTTGCAGTGAGTCAAGGTCACGCCATTGCATTCCAGCCCGGGCGACAGTGTGACTCCGTTTCAAAAATAATAATAATAAAATAAAAAATAAAAAAGATAACCTCTAACAAACACTAACCGAAGGAAAGCTGGGACATCTGTATTAATATCAGACAAAATCAACTTTTTTTTTTTTTGAGACAGAATTTAGCTCTTGTTGCCTAGACTGGAGTGCAATTGCACAATCTCAGCTCACTGCAACCTCTGCCTCCTGGGTTCAAGCGATTCTCCTACCTCAGCCTCCTGAGTAGCTAGGATTACAGGAATGCGCTACCACTCCCAGCTAATTTTGTATTTTTAGTAGAGATGGGATTTCTCCATATTGGTCAGGTGGGTCTCGAACTCCCGACCTCAGGTGATCCACCCGCCTCCTCCTCCCAAAGTGCTGGGATTACAGGCGTGAGCCACTGTGCCCAGCCAACTTAAAGGCAACGTAAAGGCAAAAAGGATTATTTAGGAAGGCCACAACACAATCATAAAAATTTCACTTTACCAGAAGGATACATTAATTTTTAATTTGCATGTAACTATACACTGGCCTCAGAATATATTATTTCAAAACTGTAATATTTGCAAAGAAGGCCAGGCGCAGTGGCTCACGCCTGTAATCCCAGCACTTTGGGAGGCCAAGACGGGCAGATCACGAGGTCAGGAGATCGAGACCACCCTGGCTAACATGGTGAAACCCCGTCTCTACTAAAAATACAAAAAAACTAGCCGGGCGTAGTGGCGGGCGCCTGTAGTCCCAGCTACTCGGGAGGCTGAGGCAGCAGAATGGTGTAAACCCGGGAGGCGGAGCTTGCAGCGAGCCAAGATCGCGCCACCGCACTCCAGCCTGGGTGACTGAGCAAGACTCCGTCTCAAAAAAAAAAAAAAAAAAAAAAAAGATTGCAAAGAAAACTTGACAAATCTACTATAATAAAGGATAGTAACAGACCCCTATCAATAATGGAAACACCAAACAAATAAAATATTAATAAAGATATAAATATTTGAATAAAATAATAAACAAGTTTGATCCATTGGACACATACAGTACCCTGCAACAGTTAGAGAACATATATCCCAGAAAGTTCAGGCTAAAGATTTTGAAATACGCTTCAGCTACTGAAAAGAGCAAATTACGTAAAAAAAAAAAAAAAGGCCGGGCGCGGTGGCTCAAGCTTGTAATCCCAGCACTTTGGGAGGCCGAGACGGGCGGATCACGAGGTCGGGAGATCGAGACCATCCTGGCTAACACGGTGAAACCCCGTCTCTACTAAAAAATACAAAAAACTAGCCGGGCGAGGTGGCGGGCTCCTGTAGTCCCAGCTACTCCGGAGGCTGAGGCAGGAGAATGGCGTAAACCCGGGAGGCGGAGCTTGCAGTGAGCTGAGATCCGGCCACAGCACTCCAGCCTGGGCGACAGAGCCAGACTCCGTCTCAAAAAAAAAAAAAAAAAAAAAGGATGAACTTGGAATAGATTTTGTTTCACACAGCTGAGAAAATGCAGCCTCATGAGAACACAGACAAGATTTATTGGAATCTAGATATTCTACCACTTTCCCCCTCTTTCACCAGTTCCTCATTTTTTAAAGGAAAATGACCACATATAGAGAAGCTAGGTCCCTTGTATGAGAAAGAGGGATAAATTATAATGATTTGCAATACATGATTAACATTTATTACCTCTTTCCTATTTAAATTTTAGAGTTTGGGTCACAGTACATTTAGTAGAGAAACGCATCACATAACTAACCTCGTTCCTTAAAGAGCTAAGAGACACACACTTACCTGTACCTTCAGGGAATGGTCATGAAGGAGTAACAAACTAAAGCACCAATTTATAGACTACTCTAAAGGGAAAATTAAGAGTTACAACTGAAGGATTACATCCAAAAACCTGCAGAAACATTTTTAACAGCAAAAAATTGGAAACAATCCATATATTCAATAAAAGGAAAACAGTTAAAAAAAATTATACTTTAGAAGACTAGAAATATATCTAGTAAGATGTTTATGGTTTGTTGGATCATTATTTTTGTTATTGATGTTTTCTAACTTTTTTATTTTTACTTTTATTATTTATTTATTTTTTGAGACAGACTTTTACTTTTGTTGCCCAGACTGGAGTGGAATGGCACAATCCTGGCTCACTGCAACCTCTGCCTCCCGGGTTCAAGAGATTCTCCTGCCTCAGCCTCCCAAGTAGCTAGGACTACAGAAATGTGTTACCACACCCAGCTAATTTTGTAATTTTAGTAGAGATGGGGTTTCACCATGTTGGTCAGGCTGGTCTCAAACTCCTGACCTAAGGTGATCCACCAGCCTCAGCCTCCCAAAGTGCTGGGATTACAGGGGTAAGCCACTGTGCCAGGCCGACTTTTCTACTTTAGTAATAAGCAAAAATATAGCTAATGTTTTTGTTTAATAATAACAGTGATAACAGCTTCCATTTATTAACTGCCTATGTACAGATACTGTAGGTATCAGATATTTTACAAACAATTCATTAATCTTCACTACTATAAGGCAGGTATTAATAGCCTTATTTTACACAAAGTAACATGGTCCTTAGGCTTCTGTTTTCACCAGTCACCTGCTTTCCAATATGAATTATGCTTTATTTTATAAAACAACCAATTCTCTATTGTTCAGGATATGCTCTCGTCTCTTGGTTTGATGTCTGGATTTAGGAAGCTGTTTAGAACAGCATCAGGGTCACACTCAAAGATATGCTGACGTGGAATGGTTACAGCTTAAACAGTGTGGATCACTTTCCACAGAAAGGAGACTTTCTTATTCATGAGAGACTCTTAGCCCTCGATTTTCTTTTCTTCCCACTCTAATTTCACATAAGAGAACAAAAATAGGTACTGCCCATCTATTAGTTTTCTTAGCATTTTCCTTTTTACAAAATTCATACACTACCTCATTTGATCCTCACAACACCAAGTTGGGCAGATGGGAAGAAAGGTCTTCATTTTAGAGATGAAGAAAAGGAGGTAAGAAATTAAAATGTCTTGCTACTAAATAGTGGGTAAAATCCACCTCTCCAGAGCCTGCATCCTTTCCATCATATTTATCAACTGGGAAGACTTTCATATAACCCTAGTACTTACTGGGGAAATACTTGCTGTCTTCTACAAAAGGGCAGCTTATATATATTTAAAATTATTTTCTTAAATTGCTTTTGAACATTTTGCATTTTTAAATTTTCTGTACAGATAGGGGTCTTGCTATGTTGCCCAAACTCCTGGCCTCAAGCAATCCTCTCACACTGGCCTCCCAAAATGCTGGGATTACAGGCGTGAGGCACTGTGCCTGGCCTTAAATTGCTTTTGAGACAGGTTGTTTCAATTCTTCTATTTGTCTTCTGAAGGGTAAAATTCCAGCCAGGTTTCCCAGTTATCTTTTAAAATGTAATAGCCATTATGGACACACTCATCAAAATGTTAGTTATCTCTAAGGGGTGGGATTTCAGGTACCTTTAGTTTTTTTCTTTAAATTTCTGTTAAAAATGAAAAGCTTCATGTTCTCTGTACCATCCGGGCTAACACCATCTTTGCATCCCTTACTGCATTGTACATAGTAGGCATTCAGTAGCAAGTGCTGAATAAATCTGCTTCCTAAACTTCCACCACATCTGTGTACCCTCCATGTAATTATTTACTTATTTCTTTAAACCAATCCACTTTTTAAAACTAGCCTTATCCTAAGTGACAATACATTTGTATGAAATCATGAGTTTGATACACTAGTTTCATTTTTCCCCCTAATATACATTAATAGATATAAAACTAATCAAATTTAAAATGTTGATATACCTAACATGATCTCACCAGTGGTACATGTGCCAAAAAGCAATAAAGTAATAACTGTTGAGTCTTTTTTTTGAGACGAAGTTTCACTCTTGTTGCCTAGGCTGGAGTGCAATGGCACAATCTCAGCTCACTGCAACCTCTGCCTCCCAGGTTCAAGTGATTCTCCTGCCTCAGCTTCCCAAGTAGCTGGGATTACAGGTGCCCACCACCATGCCTGGCTAATTTTTGTATTTTTAGTAGAGATGGGGTTTCACCATGTTGGCCAGGCTGGTCTCAAACTCCTGACCTCAGGTGATCCACCTGCCTCAGCCTCTCAAAGTGCTGGGATTACAGGCGTGAGCCACCGCACCCGGCTTGTTGAGTCAATCTTTGACCTTCTCCTTCACTTCCCATAATATCAATCTCTAAGTACAGTCATGCATCATTTGATGATGGGGATATGTTTTGGTAAGTGTGTTGTTAGGTGATTTTGTTGTGCAAACATCATAGTGTACACTTACACAAACACCTATCATGTTACCACACTGAATACTGTAGGCAACTGTAACACAATAGTGAGTAAGTGTGTATCTAAGCATATGTAACCTTAGGACAAGTATGGTTACAAACATGGTATTATAATATTATGGTAGCATATTCGGTCCATTATTGACTGAAATGTCATTATGTGGAGCATGACTGTACTTTCAATCCATCCTTTATTATGACTCTTGCACTTACTTGGACCTCTCATTCTGGCGCAGGCCCTCATTATCTCACGCTTATCTTGGTCATCTTAATGCAGTAGACTCCTAGAAGTCTCCTTGCCTCCAATCTTTGCTCTATTCTATATTCTGTCATCAGATTTGAATCTTCCTAAAATAAGCTTTGGCCTCTACCCAAATTAAACTTTCCAGGCCACTGGAAACAATCACTTGATGGCTTCAGGAAAAAGTATTCAAAAAACTGGTCCTGGCCTACCTTCCTATCCCCATCTACAAGAATCCATTTAATCATTAGTTTCAGAACAGGCATTGTGAACTTTATCTCTATTTATTCCTAGCCTTCAACCTGAAAAACCCCAGCCCCAAGTCAAACTTCTACCTACTTCAAATAGCCTCACTTCTAAGAAACTTGCTGACCATTAGAATCTGCATCAATATCTCCATTTCTGAAAGCCACACTGTATCAGCTGCTACTCATGACATTTACCATGCCCTGCCTTAAACTCTAGGCTATTTGTCTCCTCTACTGTAGGTTCTTTAGGGTAAAACTATGTCTGTTGTATCTTGTCATGTAATATGTATTTAGACAGTAAAATATTTGTAGTTAACCAATGAAGCAAAGCAGGCTCTTTTTGTTTGTTTTGAAGACATGGTCTCGCTCTGTTGCCCAGATTGAAGTGCAGTGGAGCAAACACAGCTCACCGCAGCCTTAACCTCCTGAACTCCAGTGATTCTCCCATCTCAGCCTCCCGAGTGGCTGGAACTACAGGTGGGCATCACCACGCCCAGCTATTTTTTTATTTTTTGAGAAGATGAAGTCTCACCATGTTGCTCAGGATGGTCTCAAACTCCTGGGCTCCAGCAATCCTCTAACCCCAGCCTCCCAAAGTGCTGGGATTACAGGTGTGAGCCACCACACCCAGCTGCGGGCCTCTAAAGCAGCCAGCAAAATAAGTCAAATCCCATTCAACATACTTCAAAGGACCACTCAATTGTTTTTGTAGCCAAAGAAAACTATTCTCATAGACATTAAACGTCTGTTATCTCTGTACTTTGCTTGTAATCAGTGCACCATTAGCTAATGTCTAGGTTTAGACATTACTTAACATTACCAGGTTTAGACAATGCTTAAGATGCCTCTTAAGCAGGTTAACTTTCTTTTTTTTGAGACAGGGTCTCACTCTGTCACCCAGGCTGGAGTGCAGTGGCACAATCTCAGCTCACTGCAGCCTCTGCCTCCTGGGTTCAAGCGATTCTCCCACCTCAGCCTCTGGAGTAGCTGGGACTACAGGCACGCGATGCCCGGCTAATTTTTGTATTTTTAGTGGAGATGGGGTTTCACCATGTGGGCTAGGCTGGTCTCTAACTCCTGACATCAAGTGGTCCACCTGTTTTGGCCTTCCAAAGTGCTGGGATTACAGGTATGAGCCACAGCGCCCGACCATAAGCAGATTAACTTTCTAAACTTGCATGATTCTCTAGTGCTATCACTGGGTTATTCTTTCTGGACTTCAGTTTTCCTATCTATAAGATGACCTTAAGATGTCTTCTAATCCCTTCACAGAATTTTATTTCCTCTACATATTTATAATAGGCTAGGTACTTTACTAGAACCTGTTTTTAGGGTCAAAACAGATGCTCAGATGCTAATCATTTTCTGGTACTCTCTACATTTTGATAGACAGTACAAGGTATTTCACACATATTATTTCATTTAATCTTCAAAATCCTAAAATGTAGGCATCTTTAGCCGTGTATTTCTCAACCAGGGGAGACCTGACCCCACCCGAACCTTTAGGGGACATCTGGCAATATTCTGAGACATTGTCACAATTTTTGGAGGTTGTAGGGGGGAAATGGCCCCTAGGCGAGAGACCGGGGATGCTGCTAAACATCCTATGATGCGCAAGATGCCTCCCACAACAAAAACATTATCTGTCCCCAAAAAATAGTGTGGAGCTTGAGAAACCCTATTGGCCTCATCTTTCAGTTAAGAAATCAAATATTTAGAAAGCTTGGCCGGGTGCAGTGGCACACGCCTATAATCCCAGCACTTTGGGAGGCCGAGGCAGGCGGGTAACTTGAGGCCAGGAGTTCGACAAGCCTGGGAAACATAATGAGACCTCATCTCAGAATAAATAAATACATAGATAAATGAAAGCTTAACTTACTTGCACAGAGTTACACAGATGGTGAGTGAACAGGGATCTAAAATCATCTCTGTATGACACCAAAGGCAATGGCACATTCCATCACACATACAAATACTGATGACCGTTTCTGACAGTTTGTATTGTTTCTTATCATTGTCCCCTCTCCCCCATTTAGTCTTGATATTTTAAATTCTGCTAATCAATATCAGTCAGTCTTATCCAGGAAAAGGATTCAGAAGCAGCTTTCTCAGACTCTCAGGTCAGATTTGAGAAACATCTTTTCTTGTGCTCCCACTATATCTAGGGTCTAAAGCTTGACAGTAGCAATTAACGTATTGTACTGTGATTGCATGACTAGCTCCCCTTTGGACTGTAAGCTTAAGAAGAAGGTATTCCTTTTGATTTTTGTGTACCTAGTGCCAAGCAAAGTATCTCAGCACAGAGTATACATTTCATAAATGTGTGTTAAACAAATAAAACAGACTAAATTACATAATGTATCCAAGGATACAAAGCTACTAAATGACAGAACCAGGATTCAAATCCAAGTCTCTCCATTGCCAAAGCCTATAATTACTGTCTTAATAAAGCTAAAAATTAGATGTTTATCTTCTCTTTATCTTGCTTTTGGGAATTCTTTGATCATAAACACATCAGAAATTTTATACACACACACACCGCCCCCCCCAAGTTACTGTTTTAAAGACAGCTTATAATCATATGAATTTTCTTACAAGAGCTTCCAATTGGCCGGGCGCGGTGGCTCAAGCCTGTAATCTCAGCACTTTGGGAGGCCGAGACGGGTGGATCACGAGGTCAGGAGATCGAGACCATCCTGGCTAACACGGTGAAACCCCGCCTCTACTAAAAAATACAAAAAACTAGCCGGGCGAAGTGGCGGGCGCCTGTGGTCCCAGCTACTTGGGAGGCTGAGGCAGGAGAATGGCGTAAACCCGGGAGGCGGAGCTTGCAGTGAGCTGAGATCCGGCCACTGCACTCCAGCCTGGGCGACAGAGCCAGACTCAGTCTCAAAAAAAAAAAAAAAAAAAAAAAAAAAAAGAGCTTCCAATTTTAATCTCTACATTCTTTAAAAGCTTGCAAGGTAGTTAGCATGTAATAATAGTGGTAAACTCTCCTAAATACCAGAACTATAAAGGAGCCATGGTTTTTTATTTGATAGTCTCCCTGAATTCAACACTCACTGCATAGAAACTGATGTTATTTTGAGTTGTCACAGGAACTGTGTATAAAAACTAAGGTAGAGTGTCTTAGGAAAAAAGAACTCACTTTAACTTTAGCTTTTATTTCTTCACTGTTCCCTTCTTCCTCATTGCGGGGTTCCATGCCAGAATCCTCCTGGATGTCTTTGTTTAGTACAGAGTACTCTTCTAGTAGAGTGTCAAACAAAACTATTCGCTTGTTCTTGAAGAAGCCATAAAAATAAGCATTGCTGTGGGAAGAGCGTTTAGATCCTAAGGAAAAGACAGTTCAAAGCATGGAATATAATTAAAAAGTTTGGGGTCCTTTGGAGAGACTCCTAGAAATTGAATTACTGGAAAGGACATTAACATTTTTAAATCGTTTAATAGAAGAAAAACCATATCAATATAATTCACCACCAGAAGTGGAGAGTGTCTGTTTTTTTGCCAATAAATGTGCTCATCACAGCTTTATAGCAATAAGTAAATAAGTAAAGCCTAAACATCCAACAGTTATGGAATGATTCAATTATAGTAAAACTATGAAATAGAATTTTAAGCAGCCAGAAAAAAAATTATACTTCCAAAGAATTTTAACAAGAAAAAGCTCACCAATATATTATGAAGCATACAAAACTTCATATATATAAGGTTCCATTATTGTCAAGAAAAAGTGTACATGTATTAGATGGGTGCAAACGTAATTGCGATTTTTGCATTGTTGAAATTTGCTGTTTGATATTGGAATACATTCTTAAATATGGTTATGTTATATGTCATTTTAATGCACATTTCTCGTTTTGTTTTTTGCTAATGATTTATTACTTGCTGTTTATTTTATATTTATTTTAGATAAGGGAAATGATATTAGACAAAAAGCAAATTCAGCCGGATACTGTGGCTCATACCTGTAATCCCAGCACTTTGGGAGGCTGAGGCAGGCGGATCACTTATAGTCAGGAGTTCGTGACCAGCCTGGCCAACATGGTGAAACCCTGTCTCTACCAAAAATACAAAAAGGTGGCGCATGCCAGTAATCCCAGCTACACGTGGGGCTGAGGTATGAAAATTGCTTGAACCCAGGAGACAGAGATTGCAGTGAGCAGAGATGTCGCCGCTGCACGCCAGCCTGGGCAGCAGAAGGAGACTCTCTCACAAAAAAAAAAAAAAAAAAAAAAAGCAAGGCCGGGCGCGGTGGCTCAAGCCTGTAATCCCAGCACTTTGGGAGGCCGAGACGGGCGGATCACGAGGTCAGGAGATCGAGACCATCCTGGCTAACACGGTGAAACCCCGTCTCTATTAAGAAATACAAAAAACTAGCCGGGTGAGGTGGCGGGCGCCTGTAGTCCCAGCTACCCGGGAGGCTGAGGCCGGAGAATGGCGTGAACCCGGGAGGCGGAGCTTGCAGTGAGCTGAGATCCGGCCACTGCACTCCAGCCTGGGCGACAGAGCGAGACTCCGTCTCAAAAAAAAAAAAAAAAAAAAAAAAAAAAAAAAAAAAAAAAGCAAATTCAAGCAATTTTCTTATTTGAGTTCAAAATGGGTCATAAAGCAGTAGAGACAACTCGCAACATCAACAACGCATTTGGCCCAGGAACTGCTAACGAACGTACAGCACGGTGGTGGTTCAAGAAGTTTGCAAAGGAGACGAGAGCCTTGAAGATGAGGAGCGTAGTGGTAGGCCATCAGAAGATGACAACGACCAATGGAGAGCAATCATCGAAGCTGATCCCCTTACAACTACACAAGAAGTTGCCGAAGAACTCAATGTCGACCATTCTACGGTCGTTTGGCATTTGAAGCAAACTGGAAAGGTGAAAAAGCCTGATAAGTGGGTGCCTCATCAGCTGAGCAAAAATAAAAATAAAAATAAATCATTGTTTTGAAGTGTCATCTTCTCTTACTTTATACAACAAACCATTTCTCTATCAGACTGTGATGTGAGACGAAACACGGATTTTATACAACAACGGGCGATGACCAGCTCAGTGGGTGGACCCAGAAGAAGCTCCAAAGCACTTCCCAAATCCAAACTTGCACCAAAAAACGGTCATGGTCACTGTTTGGTGGTCTGCTGCCAGTCTGATCCACTATAGCTTTCTGAATCCTGGCAAAACCATTACATTTGAGAAGTACGCACAGCAAATCGATGAGATGCACAGAAAACTGCAATGCCTGCAACCAGCATTGGTCAACAGAAAGGGCCCAATTCTTCTCCAAGACAACACCCAACTGCACATCGCAAAACCAATGCTTCAAAAGTTGAACAAATTGGGCTATGAAGTTTTGCCTGATCTGCCATATTCATCTGACCTCTTGCCAACTGACTACCACTTCTTCAAGCATCTCGACAACTTTTTAAAGAGAAAACGTTTCCACAACTAGCTGGATGCAGAAAATGCTTTCCAAAAGTTTGCCAAATCCCGAAGCACAGAGTTTTACCCTACAGGAATAAACAAACTTATTTCTTGTTGGCACAAATGCGTTGATTGTAATGGTTCCTCTTTTGATTAATAAAGATGTGTTTAAGCCTAGTTATAAAATTCATGGTCTAAAACCGCAATTACTTTTGCACCGATCTAATAAATATTAATAGAAAAGCATAAGCCCATGCCTATTAGGAAACATACCAAAATACTGAAATGTTTATCACTAAATTCTAGAATTATGGATTTTTGTTTCCTTTTTTTCCCCAAGACTTTTAAAATAAGCATACCTACTTCTATAATTAAAGCAATTTTTATAAAGACTGGAAGAAGACATACCTTTTTTGCTTTTGAGACAGGGTCTCTCTCTGTCGCCCAGACTATAATACAATGGCATAATCATGGCTCACTGCAGCCTTGACCTCCTGAGCTCAATCAATCCTCCTGCCTCAGCCTCCTGGGTAGCTAGGACTACAGATACATACCACCATGCCCGGCTAATTTTTTGTAGAGACAGGGTCTTGCTACGTTGCCCAGGCTGGTCTCTAACTCCTGGGCTCAAGCAATTCTCCTGCCTCGGAATCCCAAAGTGCTGGGATTACAGGTGTGAATCACCACAGCCAGCCCATACCTACATTTTTAACAGTACCTGAACTATGGCTGATTTTTATTTTCTTCTTTATATACTTCTTTGACTTCCAAATGTTCTACAATGTGCAGTGAGTTGAGTATAGTGATTAAGAGCATAGACTCTGGGTTCAAATCTTGGCTCTGCCATGTATTAGTTATGTAAATTTAGAAAACTTTCTTCATTTCTTTAAGCTTTAGTTTCCTATTTATGAAGCGAGGCTATTATCTACCTTATTAGGTTAGATTATGGATTACATGAGAGATTCTAAGTGAAGCAATTAGTATGCTGTCTTATCTCTATACTACTACAATTATTTATATACTTTTTTCAAAAAAGAAATGATAAATGTTTATTTCTCTTGAGAATCTGAAGTCTCTCACAAAAAACATGAATTTTCTATCTACTCATATATCTAATGAAAAGTACTTGGCAGTATGTTTAGTAGTAAAACTTTGACAAATAGAAGCTATTATTTATTTATTGCATTATTACATTTCTTTTCGGTTTGATTGCCAGGAAGAGCCAAACATGTTTGTTTATTTTGTCTGTGTTACCCTTTGAAGTCCCATTCTTCTATCTCATTTCTGTCTTTTCTGATCTTAAATTTTTTTTTTTTTTTTTCTGAAACGGAGTCTCACTCTGTCACCCAGGCTGGTAGTGGCATGATCTCTACTCACTGCAGCCTCTGCCTCCCGGGTTCCAGCGATTCTCTTGCCTCAGCCTCCTGGGTAGCTGGGATTCCATGCACACGCCACCACACCCAGCTAATTTTTGTATTTTTACTAGAGACGGGGTTTCATCACGTTGGCCAGGCTGGTCTTCAACTCCTGACCTCAGGTGATCTGCCCACCTTGGCCTCCCAAAGTACTAGGATTACAGGCGTGAGCTACCATGCTTGGCCCTAATCCTAAATTTTTAAATTAATTTAAAAAATTTCTTAAATGCTATCTGAAGTTATTTATGAAAGTAAGCAGATTGTATGCACACAAACAAAAGTAAATTAATGTCTTACTATCTCCCACCAGTCCAAGTATCTCAAAGTGTGGTCCAAGGAATACACCAAAATCACCTAGGGCTACTTGTTAGAAGTAGATACTGGAAACACCTACTAAGTCAGAATCTCTGGGAATGAAGCCCAGGAATTGTGGGGAAAAGAAAGAGATCAGATTGTTACTGTGTCTATACAGAAAGAAGTAGATATAAGAGACTCAATTTTGTTCTGTATTTAAGATGCTGTTAATCTGTGACCCTACCCCCAACCTTGTCCTTGCAAGAGACATGTGCTGTGGTGACTCAAGGTTTAAAGGATTTGGGGCTGTGCAGGGTGTGCTTTGTTAAACAAGTGCCTGAAGGCAGTATGCTTGTGAAAAGTCATCACCATTCTCTTAATCTCAAGGACCCAGGGATCTCTGCCTAGGAAAGCTAGGTGTTGTCCAAGGTTTCTCCCCATGTGATAGTCTGAAATATGGCCTCGTGGGAAGGGAAAGACCTGATCGTCCCCCAGTCTGACACCCATGAAGGGTCTGTGCTGAGGAGGATTAGTATAAGAGCAAAGAAGGCCTCTTGGCAGTTGAGATAGAGAAAAGCATCTGTCTCCTGCCTGTTCCTGGGCAATGGAACATCTCGGTGTAAAACCCGACTGTATGTTCTGTTTACTGAGAAAGGAGAAAACCGCCTTAGGGCTGAAGGTGGGCCGTGCTACCGGCAATGCTGCTCTTTATGCACTAAAAAGGTTTATGGGCCGGGCGCGGTGGCTCAAGCCTGTAATCCCAGCACTTTGGGAGGCCGAGGCGGGTGGATCACAAGGTCAGGAGATCGAGACTATCCTGGCTAACATGGTGAAACCCCGTCTCTACTAAAAATACAAAAAAAAACTAGCCGGGCGCGGTAGGGGGCGCCTGTAGTCCCAGCTACTTGGGAGGCTGAGGCGGGAGAATGGCGTGAACCTGGGGGGCGGAGCTTGCAGTGAGCCGAGATCGCGCCACTGCACTCCAGCCTGGGAGACACAGCGAGACTCCGTCTCAAAAAAAAAATAAAATAAAAATAAAAAAGGTTTATGGAGGTGTTTACATATGTATATCAAGTCACAGCACTTTTCCTTAAACTTATTCATGTCACAGAGATCTTTATTCATATGTCTTACTGCTGACCTTCTCCCTACGATGATCCTATTATCCTGCCACTTCCCTTTTTCTAAGATGGTAAAATCAATAAATACTGAGGGAACTCAGAGACCGGTGCTGGCGTGGGTCCTCTGTATGCTCAGCGGCGGTCCCCGGGGCCCACTTTTTCTTTCTCTATACTTTGTCTCTGTGTCTCACTTCTTTTCTCAAGTCTCTTGTTCCACCTAACGAGAAACGCCCACAGGTGTGGAGGGGCAGGCCACCCCTTCAAGGAATCTGTCTTTTAACAAACTCTCGAGGGACTTTTATACTTACTAAAGTTTAAGTAACCCTGTACTGGCCAGGTGCGGTGGCTCACGCCTGTAATCCCAGCACTTTGGGAGGCCGACGCGGGTAGATCACGAGGTCAGGAGATCGAGACCATCCTGGCTGACACAGTGAAACCCCGTCTCTACTGAAAATACAAAAAATTAGCCGGGCGTGGTGGTGGGTGCCTGTAGTCCCAGTTACTCGGGAGGCTGAGGCAGGAGAATGGCCTGAACCCGGGAGGCAGAGCTTGCAGTGAGCCAAGATCGCACCACTGCACTCCAGCCTGGGTGACAGAGCAAAACTCCATCTCAAAAACAAAAAAGAATCCCTGTACTGTAACATAAGCTTTTTATATCGCTGTGCCTGGCATGTAGTATACAGTCACATACCACATAATAACATTTCGGTCCACAGACTACATACAGGACAGTGGTCCCACAAAATTATAATGAAGCTGAAAAATTCCTATCACCTAGTGACCTCATAGCCACCGTAATGTTGTAGCAGAGCACACTATCTTTTCTATGTTTAGATACACAAATGCTAATAATCATGCTAAAATTGCCTACAGTATTCAGTACAGTAACATGCTAGATAGGTTTGTAGTCTAGAAGCAAGAGGCTATAGCATACAACCTAGGTGTGCAGTAGGTAATACCATCTAGGTTTGCATGAGTATACTCTTGGTGTTTGCATGACAATGAAAAGCCTAATGATGCATTTCTCAGAACATATTGCCATCATTAAGCGATGTATGACTGTATATTCAATGATGCTTATTTACTGAATGGATTAATGATATCACTTGAGGTATGAAGTAATGTATTTGAGAACTCCAAAAATCAAAACATTCTACAAAAATGTAAGGCATTGCCATTTTTTCTTTAAAATGCTTCCTCTTAATCAACCTCTTAGCAGCATTTAACATAGTTGACCACTTTCTCCTTAAAACACAATCTTCTCCCGGCTGTTGAGACACCAGTTTCTTCTGGTTTTCTTCCCACCTCAAGGGCTTCTCCTCCTTATCCTCCCTCCTGGCTGTTTCTCTGCTGACTCTGACCCTGGTCCCCTTCTTGTAAGTGCCCTCATTGATGGCATTAAACACCATCTATGTGCCAGATACTTCCAAATCTGTATTTTTAGTGCTGACCTCACCCTAAAACTCCAGACTCATACATACAGCTACCTATTTGACATCTCCACAGTGATGTCTATAGACCTATTTGTTGTTTGTATTCTTGTGTGTAGTCTTTTTTCCTGTCCAAAATTAGAATCTCCTTTCAGAGTTTAGGGAGTGTCACACCACGTGAGAGGCTGCTTCTCATTTGAGAAATCTAAAAGACCAGATATTTGTTTCTCCAGCACTCCGAGCAGCTAGCCCCATGCCCTGGCTTAGTCAATCAGATGCACCCCTTAGGGACTCTGAATAGTTAGCTAATTACACAAAAAAGCAAAGCAGTGAGGAATTAATTCTGCAGGTGCTAGTGGCTGAATCCAGTGTTCTGAAGTAGCCACAGCAGTGTCCTCACCAGATAGGCTCCGCAATATGATCATACGTTCCTAGCCTTCCTATGTAACAGCCCATTTTCTGAACTTCGTAAACTTAATTTTCCCGCAGACTTTGTGAGATATCAAATATTGTTTCTGGTTTTTTTTTGTTTGTTTGTTTTTTATTTTTGAGACAGGGTCTCACTCTTTTGCCCAGGCTGGAGTGCAGTGGTGTGATCTCGGCTCACTGCAACCTCCATCTCCCAGATTCAAGCGATCCTCCTGCCTCAGCCTCCCAAGTAGCTGGAACTACAGGTGTGCACCACCATGCCTGGATAATTTTTGTATTTTTAGTAGAGATAGGGTTTCACCATGTTGGCCAGGCTGGTCTCGAACTCTTGACCTCAGGTAATCCACCTGCCTCAGCTTCTCAAAGTTCTGGAATTACAGGTGTGAGCCACCACACCTGGCCAAATACTGTTCTTTTTTTTGAGACAGAGTCTTGCTCTGTCACCCAGGCTGGAGTGCAGTGGCACGATCTTGACTCACTGCAACCTCTGCCTCCCGGGTTCAAGCAATTCTCCTGCCTCAGCCTCCCAAGTAGCTGGGACTACAGGCGCCCGCCACCACGCCCAGCTAACTTTTTTTTTAGTAGAGACAGGGTTTCACCATGTTGGCCAGGCTTGTCTCGAACTTCTGACCTCAAGTGATCCGCCCGCCTCAGCCTCCCCAAGTGCTGGGATTACAAGCATGAGCCACCGCGCCTGGCCCAAATATTGCTTCAATAAGCAGTTTTTCTGCTTAAATCAGCCACAGTTGGTTTCTATTGCTTACAGAACTCTAATACAATGTTTAATAGGTTTCTCAATATGTAATATAACCATTAGAAGTCTTAATTCCCCAGAAACCTACTAGTCTCCCAGTTTTTCCCATTTCAGTAAACTACGATATATCCAACTGCTCAGGTCAAAAGTCCTAGGCCATTATCTTTGATGTCACTCTTTCCTTTATTCTCCCAATGCAATCAATTAGAAAATTCAATCAACTCTAGCCCTAAAACTTGTCCCAAATATATCCACTTCTCTCCATTAGTTACTATTATCCTAGTCTAAGCTACCATTATGTCCTACCTAGACTCTTGCCTCTCTTTACATATATTCTCCTTACAGTAGCCCAGGATATTTTAAAAATACAAAGCAGACCATGTCACTTTCGTGTCTAAGCCTCCAATGGCTCTTCCCACTGAACTTAAAATCCAAACTCCTTACCCTGACTTACAAAGGCCTACGTAGTCTGATTCTTGCCTATGTCTCAGATTTCATCTCCTAACACTCTCCTGCTATGGTGCAGCCACACTGGACTTATGGTCCCTGAACATCTTCCCATTGACGTCAAGTGGGTAGCTCCTCCGTTTAGGTCTCAGCTTAATCTGATGACCCAATCTACAGTATCAACTTATCAGACCAAACTAGTTTAATTCTCTGCATAGCACTTGCTATCTGATAATATTTTGAGAGCAAGATTCCTGGCTTTTCACTACAATCTCCCTACCAATTTACAAATACGTAATATGTGTTGTTATTGTCGGCAACAACATTCATTCATTCGAAATATTTTTGAGAATTGTTACTATTGTTAACAATAAAAACATACATTATAGATGAGTAAATTGCTGTTTAGCAAAGCTAAGTTGTCCAAAGTCACACAAGTAGTTTGTCTCGAACTTCTGACCTCCCACCTCAGCCTCCCCAGTAGATGGGATTACAGGCCGGAGCCACTAAACCCAGCACTGGTAATCTGTGATAGAACTATGATTCGAACCCAAGCCTTTTGACCCTGAAGCCTGACGTCTGAAATGCTGCCCCCAACCTACTCAAATCTTGACTTCCCATTAACACCCAGCTCAGGTCATAACCCTCCATAAAGCCTTCCCTGACTATTTTATCTAAAATGAAAATAGCTCTCATACTCTGGATGTTGTAGGGGGGGAAAAGATAAAAAGAAAATAGCACTGATATATTTCACATATTCTATTGACTACCTCCACTGTCAATAGCACTAGCTATTATTTCACATTATCTGATTATAACTTAAGGGATCAGCAACTTAGGTTGCTCCTTTAGTAAAAGCCACTTAGAGACTATTCTGTTGTACTGATTAGTGATTAAATTTTTAGTTTAATATTACCTTAAAAAAAAAACCAAAAAAACAGTAGTTATTTCAGAGGCTAAAGAAGTAAGTATGAACTGGCTTACTCTTCTACCATTTATCCACAGACTTTTAAGCTACTCCAATTGTGGCTTTAGTTGGGCTATATATCCTCAGGAGCCACTAAATGTCTGAAATTTCTAAGTTCTTCCAGTTGCTGTTGATTTATTCTTTTCAGTTGTGACCATCTCTATTTTCCTCTAACCCTGTGATTGCTTCTCAGTTTCTAGTCCTTCATCTAACATAGCTGCTTCTCACTGGTAATATTTTATTTTAGAGCAGGGATCAGCAAACTGCAACTCACAGGCCAAATCCAGTATGCCATTTATTTTCATAAAGTTTTACAGGAACACAGCCATGCTCATTTGTTTAGTATTGTCTACGACTGCTTTTGCGCTATAATAGTAGCATTGAATAGTTGCAACAGAGAACAACTGGCCCACAAAGCCTAAAATATTTACTATCTAGCCCTTTACAAAAAACATTTGTGAAACCATAGCTTAGAGGAAACACAACTGAAACCCAGAAGGGTGAAGTTACTTGTCCAAGATCCCATAACTGGCAAGTGGCAGGGGCAGAACTATTACATTCATTATATGGACCTTATAAATTCTCAAAGTCATAGAACCTTACAACAGTTTCTCTCTACATCTCCATAGGCTTCTTTGAGACTTTGGTAGTTGACTACCAAAGTCTCAAAGAAAGTAATAGACTGGGTGTTAATGGAAAGTCAAGATTTGAGTAGCAGTCAAGAGACCACTTAAATCTCAAAAGCAATCATCAAAAAAGCAGAGTATAACGAATCTGCAGTACTCGATGGTACTGTAGTCTTTGGTAATCAATCTTCAGGTGAGTCCTCCAGAACACTGGATATTTTGTTGGAGGAGACAAGGTCAATAACACTGGCTTTGTTTAAGAGCCTCCAAACTAATACTAAACAGAATCTGACTATTCAAGAGTTCAACTTAATTACCTGAAAGAACCAGGCAGATAACAGAAGTGAATAAATCAGTCTAACATATAACATAATATAACAGAGAGTGAAAAAACCTTGGCCAAAAACTCAAAACAATACCGTAAAACCAAACAAACATAGCTGCAGACAAGAGCAGGATTTGGCATCAAGCCACCAGTTTCTATCCCTGGCCTATGTTATCGATTTCTGTAAATCTTAAAAAGCCAAAAGGTAAACTCCTAGCCTTTAAATAACAAAGTTTAAAAAGAAAAAAACCAAAAACTGATTTATTCTTTTATTAAAATTTTAAGAATGAATCATCAAATAAAACAAACCACTTGAATAAAACCTTCTTATCCCCAGGTAGCCTTACCTTCCACAACATACACCTTCGTCAAAGGAAAGTCAATACTTTTCGCCATCACTTCAATATCTTCTTTAAGCTTTCCCTCAGGCAGAGGTGTGAATTTGTCAAATAAAGGGGCAATATAATCAGCATAGATTGTGACAAGAACCTGAAAAGCAAATGTCAGAACAACATATAAATATGTTCTTAAAGAAAAACCATTCTTTATTATACAGATTAAATTATATTAAAACAATTATGCTGACCTCAAACTTGAGAACAAGGAACTTACTTGCTCTGGTATTCCCAGGCCCAAATAGTACCAGATAGTAAGAGCATAATATCTGTCTGGTGAATTAAATTGAAATGAGTAGTCTGGTAACCGAGTAAACCCATGAATTTTATTTTAGAGGATAATGCTACTAACAGTGATTAAGATCTCTAGGTGGTAATAAGTATAGTCCTTTCAAAACTATCTTGGGGATTTCCGATGCTTCATGAGCCAATCATAACACGCAGTTCTGCCTTTGAGCGTAATCACAATAGACCTGAAGTCTTTCCTAAAAAAGAATTCGTAGAACTTGATTGTATGCTGTTACTTGGTTGGCTTATCAGCTAAAATTAATTACCTGTAGTTCATAATCGTACATTGTGGTTGAAAAAGCACTTCCTTAAGCATTTTTAGAGCATTTTCTCTGCTCTTTTTCCTCTTACTTTAATTTGCCATACAATAGAGACCTGTAAATCCAACTACCGCCCATTTTCTGATCTTGATCCCATCAGTGGAAAATGAAACAATGGGCATTATGTAATTCAGACTAAAATAAACCTCAGCTGGGGCGTGGTATAACACACCTGTAGTCCCAGCTACTTGGGAGGCTGAGGCAGGAGGATTGCTTGAGCCCAGGAGTTCAAGGCTGTAGTGCGCTATGATCATGCCTGTGAAATAGCCACTGTACTCCAGCCTGGGCAACATAGGGAGGCCCTGTCTCAAAATAAAATAAAATAAAATAAAATAAAATAATATAAAATAAAATAAAATAAACCTCATCATCAGTGGAGTTGAAGAGCTGATAGATGATAATTTCTGGGTGTACTGAACAGACCATTCTGGTCTTTTTCATTTGGGTTTTTAAAAAGTTATTATTTGTAGAGACATAGTCTCACTGTGTTACCCAGGCTGGTCTTTTTTTTTTTTTTTTTTTTTTTTTTTTTTTGAGACGGAGTCTCGCTCTGTAGCCCAGGCTGGAGTGCAGTGGCGGGATCTCAGCTCACTGCAAGCTCCGCCTCCCGGGTTCATGCCATTCTCCGGCCTCAGCCTCCCGAGTAGCTGGGACTACAGGCGCCCGCCATCTCGCCCGGCTATTTTTTTGTATTTCTTAGTAGAGACGGGGTTTCACTGTGTTCGCCAGGATGGTCTCGATCTCCTGACCTCGTGATCCGCCCATCTCGGCCTCCCAAAGTGCTGGGATTACAGGCTTGAGCCACCGCGCCCGGCGGCTGGTCTTAAACTCTTGGGCTTAAGTAATCCTCGCACCTTGGCTTCCCAAAGTGCTGGGGTTACAGGCATAAGACACTGTGCCTGGCCCTGAACAGACCATTCTGACTGTGTTGCAGTGTTTGTGTTGTGAAGCACTTGAGAGTATGGAAAGAGAAGAGGAATAGGAGATGTGAGGGAGGGAAGGGGGAAAAGAGTGAGAGGGAAAAGGAAAGGAGAAGAAGAGAGGCAGGAATAGGTGGCAGTGGGGAGACAAGGGAAGACAAAGGAGAAGGAAAGGAAGAAGAATGCGTAAAAGATAGAAGGGGAAGGGGAAGTAGATGGGGCAAAGAAGGCAGAGAGTGTTTAACGGGGAAGGGAAAGGCAGGGGAAGGGAAGCAGAAGAAAGCCAGTTAAATATATGTTTTCTTTCTCTTGTCCCTCTTAAATCTCATTTCTCTTCAAAATAACCATGATTTTAGGCAGTGGAGGTCAGTCAGGAGTCATTAAATTATCATACTTAGTCATTCTGGTGGCAACTCACAAATGCACAACCCAAAACTGCCTGACAACAGAATCATTAAAAGTGACTAACAACTAGTTTCTATGACCTGTAAGAGTTAGCATAAGAAGAAGGAAATTTATGGTCAGTCAATACTCCTGTTTCTATAATCAAAAGCAGAAACCAAAGGGGAAATGTATATAAGCACCTATTTATATTTCAGCTGCTTCTTAAGAACTATTTACATGCCAATGAAGATTACAGTAATCTCACCAAGGAACTTTTGTAAAGAAAATGAAATAAAGATTTTACTCACCAGAGACACAACTAATGTAAACAGCCAGGCATAAATAAAAAAATAGTCACCCCCAATTTTAATAATGTAAAGTAGAAGTGAAGACACAGGCAACAAAATACACTGAGTCACAACAAATTTCTTGATTGCATCTTTCATGAAGAACCCCAAAGTCTGCAAAAAGAAAACATTACCACAAGAAACTGAGAAACTGGTTTTGCTTTTTAAATAACTAATAAATAACTACAAAGGATACATTATTATTATTATTATTTTTTTTTTTTTTGAGATGGAGTCTCGCTCTGTCGCCCAGGCTGGAGTGCAGTGGCCGGATCTCAGCTCACTGCAAGCTCTGCCTCCCGGGTTCACGCCATTCTCCTGCCTCAGCCTCCCGAGTAGCTGGGACTACAGGCGCCCGCCACCTCGCCCGGCTATTTTTTTGTATTTTTTAGTAGAGACGGGGTTTCACCATGTTAACCAGGATGGTCTCGATCTCTTGACCTCGTGATCCACCCATCTCGGCCTCCCAAAGTGCTGGGATTACAGGCATGAGCCACTGCACCCGGCCTAAGTTTTTTTTCTTTTTATTTTTTTTAATCAACGTTGACCAGGTTGGCCTTGAACGTGTAGCCTCGCCTCCCTGAGTGCCCGGGCAACTGGCCTGAGCCACCGTGGCTCCCAAGACTTTCAGCTATGATCTTTACCATATCTGCAGTTCTGTTTTTTCTCAATTCATACTCTGAAATAGTAAATTATGTTTAAATTATAAACAGTACAGGATAAAAGCACAGAAGTTTTTCACATTTAAAAGAGAACATTTGTTATTCTTTACTATACCTGTTGATTGAAACCATGTTTTTCTTCTATCACAAAAGTATTATAAAGACTCCATGGCAAACCAGTCAATGCACTGAAAAGTGTAGCCAACAGCAGAAACACCAGGGACTGAGTGATCTAAGCAAAAGAAAAAACAAAAATCTAGTTTTTATGAACTACTAGCAAACAAATCAACAACTATTTGCTGAGCACTTACTACATCCCAAGCAATATGCTTGATTCTACGGATAATAAAAGCTCTGAAACATCATCCCTGCCTTCAAAAAAGTTTACTTTTGAGAGAAGTAAACGAGAAACAAAACAAATCCTTTTCTACTACACAGGCACTATATGAAAGGTACCTTAAATCATATAGACAAATCCCTAAGATAAAGAGCCTGGATTCTTGGCTTACCACATGGAAGAAAGTCACCTGATAACTAAAAATACTCACACTGGACTATTATGTGATTGAGAAATAAACCATTGCAAATAAGCCTGTGATATTCTGGGATTTGTTATCATAACTAATGTTATGCCAATACAGCATGGGTAACCAAGGACTATGCAGACAGAGAGGCAAATCTAACATTGGCAGAAGCCAAAAAATTAACTTTAGTAGAAAGCCTGCCAAGCCAAAAGAAATACCATGACAAATATATGCTAATAATCACATACCTCATATTCTGGTCCAAAGCCAGCATAACCGCAGAACCGTCCAGAAAGTCTCCAGAGATAAGGTATTCCTCCAAAGAGAAGAATAAGCTATAAAACAAAGCATACTTTGATCGCAGTTGAACAGTACTAGAAACTATCATATGAGAAAGCATGGTATAAAGAAAGAAAGGACAAAATAATAATCTATTAAAAAAAAAAAGAGGCCAGTACCGTGGCTCATGCCTGTAATCCCAGCACTTTGGGAGACTGAGGCAGGAGGATGGCTTGAGGCCAGCAATTCAAGACCAGCCTGGGCACCAAGGTGAGTTGAGACCCCATCTCTACAAAAAATTTAAAAATTAGCTGGGCCTGATAGTACCTGTAGACCCAGCTACTTGGGGGGCTGAGGTGAGAGGATTGCCTGAGCCTAGGAAGTCAAGGCTGCAGTGAGCCGTGATCGTGACACTGCACTCCAGCAAGGCAATAAAGTGAGACCCTGTCTCAAATAAAATAAAATAAAATAACAAAATAAAATTAATTTTTTAAAAAATAGACCTATTTAACATTTAGCATAATTTATGCATGTAGATGAGTACAAACCACTGAGATACTAAATTTAGGCAGTTAAAATAACATTTTTGTCTGTACACTATATACGGATGAATTGTATGGTACATTAATTACCTCAATAAAGCTTTTCTAAAACAAAACAAAACAAAAACACACTTCTGTCAAAAGACCACAACAAAATCACAAACTAAACTTGGAAAGGTTAAACAGCCGGGTGTGGTAGCATATGCCTGTAATCCCAGCATTTCGGGAGGCCAAGGCAGGCAGATTGCTTGTGTTCAGGAATTTGAGACCCAGCCTGGACAACATGGTGAAACCTGTCTCTACAAAAAATACAAAAATGAGCCGATTATGGTGGCATGATTCTGTGGTCCTAGCTACTTGGGGGAGCTGAGGTAGGAGGATTGCTTGAGCCTGGGAGGTCGAGGCTGCAGTGAGCCATGATGATGCCTGCACTCCAGCCTGGGTGACAGAATGAGACCCTGTCTCAAAAACAAACAACAACAACAACAACAACAACAACGAAGTTCGAAATCCAAAAGCTAATGAGTGATAGAAATGGAATTTGAACAATGTTAATATGGCTCCATAATTGTCTATTCTGTGAAAGAAAATAGTCCTCTTCCATCAGGACAAAGCACAGAAGTAGACAGTCATGTCCACTTACTAAACTGGGGAACAGAATGGGATTATCTGTGTCTTTGCTGGGTCAGGAAGAGGCGCGGTAGGGGCCAGGCTTTCACAGGAGAAGTCTCTTCCTCAGCACCACCCTTTGTCTTGGTCTTGGGCAGATAAAGTGAACACAGACATTCACTAAATAACCAGGACATTAGGAGCTAGGAAGCAGCTCAAAATTTGAAAAGAATGCATGTTTAAGAAATTCTACTGCCCGAAACACATACAACTTTGTGGGACTCATTTGTCAAGAGGAATCAATTTATTTTTTCTCTCTACAGGACAGGACCTTAGGAGCACAATGATCAATCACATTCCTTGACTGGAAGCACAATATTCCCATTGGTTCAGATATAGTTCCTCATGGTTTCAGGGGTTTTGGTACTATTGTATTTCATGGGTATCCTTCCAATCTAATTCCCATTTTCATATATGTATCTACAAATAATATAGTGATTTATGTATGCTTTTAAAGAACGTATATAAATGACATTATATTGTACTTATCAGTCTACGATTTGCTTTTTATACTCTAAATTTTCTTAGATCCAACCATGGTAGACTTCAACTTTATTTGGTATTATCAGGATATTTCCTAAAGTGTTTATAACAAATTACACTCCCATCAGCAGTACTTGAGTGTTTCTGTTTTCCCACAGTCTCACCCACACTTTACTCATCTTTTAGACTGTTAGCAGTACATTGGATTGGTTTAATATCATGGGTCTCAAATATGGTCTCTGGACAGTAGCAACAGCATCTGGGAATTTCACAGCAATGCAAAGTCTCAGGCCCTACCCCAGATGTACCAAATCAGAAGCTGGAAGTGGGACCCAGCAGTTTCTAGGTAAACCTGATGTATACTAAAGTTTGAAAATCATTGCGTTAATAAATTGTTTTCTTTTTTTAAGAGACAGAGTCTCACTCTGTCACTCAGGCTGGGGAGCAGTGTTATGACCATAGCTTACTGTATTTTTTAACTCCTGGGTTCAAAGGCTCTTCCCATGTCAGCCTCCCAAGTAGCCAGGACTATAGGTATGCACCACCATACTTGGCTAATTTTAATTTTTTGTACAGATAGGGTATCTCTATGTTGCCCAGGCTGGCCTCAAGCAGTCCTCTCACTGTGGCCTCCCAAAGTGCTGGGACTATAGGCGTGAGCTACTGCACTCAGCCCCAATAAACTGCTTTTCAAAAGGCTCCCCTAACACTACCTCCAGGTATTTCCACTTTACTACAACTAACTCAACCTTAGACATAAACCTTGTTTTCCCAAAAGACACCACTGTCTGACATATGCCCTAGTTGTTGAAGTAATTGACCTGGGATGGTATTTCTTTCAGCCAATTCCCAATACTAATAAATAATGTATAATTGGCCGGGCACGGTGGCTCACGCCTGTAATCCCATCACTTTGGGAGGCCGAGGTGGGTGGATCATGAGGTCAGGAGATCGAGACCATCCTGACTAACACAGTGAAACCCCATCTCTACTAAAAATACAAAATATTAGCCAGGCGTGATGGCAGGCGCCTGTAGTCCCAGCTACTCAGGAGGCTGAGGCAGGAGAATGATGTGAACCCAGGAGGTGGAGCTTGCAGTGAGCCAAGATCGCACTACTGCACTCCAGCCTGGGCAACAGAGCGAGACTCTGTCTCAAAAAAAAAAATTAAATAAAAATAATAATAATAATGTATAATTAAGGACTTATAATGCTTTTAGTAAAGGCTAGAGCAACTATTGCTAAAAGTCTAGTATTTAAATGAGCATTAAGGATAGTTTTAATGTGAATTTTGAATGATCTATAAATGCATTTGAAAATCGATACTGCAAACCTTGTTTAGTTTCTTCTGGGGACTGAAAAACAAAGCATGGTGAACTGTACAATGTCTCTATGTTGATAATTTCACTAAGTATGCTCCCAGGGTTGTTCTATGGCAAAATTAATGATCCCAGAAAAAATAATTCCAGTGCTTTGACATATATTATTTCACTACTTTTTTTTTTTTTGAGACAGGATCTTACTCTGTCACCAGGTGGGGTACAGTGGTGTGATCACAGCTCACTGCAGCCTCGACCTCCTGGGCTCCAGTAACCCTCCCACCTCAGCCTCCAGGGAGCTGGAACTGCAGGTGCACATCACCACACTCAGCTGATTTTTAAAAAAATTTTTTTGCAGAGATGGGGTATCACTATGTTTCCTAGGCTGGTCTCCAACTCCTAGGCTCAAGTGATCCTCCCACCTGAGCCTCTCAAAATGCTATGATTACAGGATTGAGTCATCATGCCTGGCTTCACTACTACAGTCTTGAAAAGCAGGCAGGGAAAAGGGTATAATCATCTCTATTTAATAGATGAGGCAACTGAAACTCTTTAACTGAAAGGTTACTTTAACTGAGAGGTTAAAGTAACTTAGCCAAAGAAACCCAATGACTAAGTAATTCCTATGCATTGAGCTTCATTTACATTACCTCACTCACTTAGTCCTTGCCACAAACCATACAAGTTATGGCTTAACATCCACACACTTCTCATTTTATTTTCGTTTATTTTTGAGATGGAGTCTCGCTCTATCACCCACGCTGGAGTACAGTGGTACAATCTCAGCTCACTGCAACCTCCACCTCCTGGGTTCAAGCAATTCTTGTGTCTCAGCCTGCTGAGTAGCTGGGATCACAGGCACGTGCCAAAAGGCCAGGCTAATTTTTGTATTTTTAGTAGAGACAGGGTTTCGCCATGTTGGTCAGGCTGGTCTCAAACTCCTGACCTCAGGTGATCCGCCCCACCTCGGCCTCTCAAAGTGCTGGGAATACAGGCGTAAGCCACTGTACCCAGCCCACTTCTTAGGTTAAGGATGAGAAAACTTAGGCTCAAGAAGGTGAAACTGCTCACATAGAAACATGCAAAAATTACAGAAGCAACAATTTAAACTTTTCAACTCTGCCCTACTCTGCTCCCCAACCACTCCATTTCTTCAGTGAGCCCTTTATTGATATCTGTGAGATACTAGAGAAAGTGTCTCAGAGAGGCTGAACATTTTCTGTCTGGATGCAATGTCATATTTATGTGAACAGTGGCAACCATAACTGGCCACACAAGGACTCTATTTAGGTTCTATCAAGTAGAAAGTACTATGGCAAAAAAAAAAAAAAAAAAAAAAAAGTCGAAACTAATCTTCTCACTTGATCTCTGTGATCAAAACATACAAACCTATTAATTTTAATCAAATAGAAATTAATGAACTTGTTTCCAAACAAAACAAGGTTTCAAAGTTACCCAAAATACTCTTCCTGCCAAGCGTAAATGCAGCCACAAAATCCCCAGAGATAAATTTAGCACATTCATGTTGCAGTCTTCAGAGTTTCAAGAATGGTTTTTTCAATGTCATTTTAAAGACTCAGAAGAACAGAGTTTGAAACCCAGTTATACTACTTATTAGCATGTCCCCTGGCCATTAAACATGCAAGCCCTTTAATTTATCCAAGCCTTTGCTTCCTCATCCATAAAAAGGGAATAATAATGCCTATCCTTTCTACTTCACTGTTGTAAACATCAAATAATAAATATAAAAACTATGTATGAAGTGAAAATCATGACAACTATTACTGTTCCCAACCTTAGCCCATCAGTACTGCTTCTAGTTTGAGCCACAGTACATTACAAAGCTCTCACTTTATATACGTATTCTCCCTATTTCTGTTATCTCCTAGAACAAATAGTCACCAACCATAATTACCAAGCTACTGTCTATCTTTTCTGGCACTATTTACCAGGGACAACCAAGGAGATTGAAAATGCTTTTCCTATCATTTTACTATGGCCCTGTAGGGGGTAAAGTCAAAGGACTTCCAAGAAGCAAACATCAGAAAGAGAATAGTGTCTATCTCATCTAATTGCCTTGTCATCATTAAACAGAGAATTCAGACCTTTCGGAGATGAAGAAAAATATGGGAGCTATTAATCAGTATAGAACAAGAACTCTCAGTATTACTTCTTCAGGTAGTGTTGTAAGCTGTTCAACAATTCCTCTGAAACTGGTGAAACAGAAGGGGAAATGGCAGTTGACAAAACAGCAAAACTCAGCTGTCAGACATCGATTGCAGAAAGGAGAGGCAAATACACTTACCAAGCAATGGAGGGAAAACATGCAAAATATTAAATCAAGTTTGGAAGCAGCTAGCTTTTGGGGAGAATAATACATTTAAGATCTTGGATATGCTTAATGTATTTTTTAAAGTTACTATAATTCTTTTTTGAGCTCCCATTAGTCTTTTGTGGACCAAGGCCATTATATAAATACATAAGTAAACTCTCTTTCATCTATTAAAAAAAAAAAAACAAAGAATAGTGTCTAAATTAACCACTTCTACTTCCATCTGTCTCTGAAGGATGATTTCCTACTTGTGACCTGTCCCTAACAGAAGAAATGATCAGATAAATTAACTAAAGCCAAGTCATTATTGAAAAGATTACTTAACAGCAATAGCTGTGTATCCCCAAAGCCAATGAGATTTTGTTTTCCAAATCATTTATTAGTTTTTCTAAATACCAAAATTTAACTCTTCTAGAAGCATTGCCATTTTCCATCACCCTGAAGAAATAAGCACAGTTTCTAATAATTTGGATCTAACCACACTAGTCTTATTATTCCATACTTGTTAAGAAAAATTTTGTGATGAGCTAGACAATTCTGTCATTTAACACAGCTACATAAAGCCAGTTTCTTTAACTCACGAAACAATGATGGTATCTGATCATAATTCTTTTAAATTTAGGAATCTTTCTCTTAGTGGTACTAGTGGATCTAAAAGTTCTAGAGAAATGATGATGATGATGATCAGGATGATAAAAATAATAAAAGTGGCAGGGCACAGTGGCTCATGACTGTAATCCCAGCACTTTGGGAGGACGAGGCAGGCAGATCACGAGGTCAGGAGATTGAGATCATTCTGGCTAACACAGTGAAACTCCATCTCTACTAAAAATACAAAAAAATTAGCCAGGTGTGGTGGTACATGCCTGTAGTCCCAGTTACTCAGGAGGCTAAGGAAGGAGAATCGCTTGAACCCGGAAAGCGGAGGTTGCAGTGAGCCAAGATCGTGCCACTGCACTCCAGTCTGGGTGACAGAGCAAGACAAAAACAAAAACAAAACAAAACAACACAAAAAAGCAACAACAAAAAGAAACCCCACATTATTTCATTCGGTAAATAGGAACTACATGCTGATTACATGCCATGCACTAGGTATAAAATGATGAACAAGGCCTTAAAGTACTATTTCTTTAAGGAACTACCAGTCTGCCAATTAAACAGTCAAATCAGGCCAGGCACAGTGGCTCATGCCTGTAATCCCAGCACTTTGAGAGGGTGTGGTGGCATGCAACTGTAGTCCCAGCTACTCAAGAGGCTGAGATGGGAGGATCATTTGCGCCTGGGAAGCGGAGGTTGCAGTGAGCCAAGATCATGCTACTGTACTTCAGCCTGGGTGACAGAGCGAGACCGTGCCGGAAGAAAAAAAAAAAATCCAGGCAAATTCAACATAATGCCGTAAGTACTCTGACAGGAATAATGATAGGATGCTACCCTACCCACATTCATCAGGCAGGGAGTTTCAATTGGTTTCTTGGAAGACATGACATCTCAGCTGGATCCTAATGGAAGAGGATCTTTTTTCTACCTGGCTTCAGGGTAATAGTTCCCATATTCTATAGTTTTAAACTGACTAAGCAGTTATGTTTCTGTTTTTTTTGCTCCACAGCCATTACTACCAATAACAAAGGTTAAGAAAGCATGCTGGGACTTGTAAGTGTGGCACCCTCTTTTGTGTTACAAAAATATGAAAATGAAAACAACCATTATGAAGTATTAAACAATTTGACAGACTGTCTCTCCAAGAAGTAAATTACTCACAGTGCCTTCAATCTCTGAATAGAGTCCTGACCAGAAGCTGAAAGTGCTTTTATCCAGTTGATACAGTCGAGATTTCTCAAATGTTTCAGAATCCATGATCTGTCCTAATTCTGGTGGTACATGAGTTGTTGTTTTATATATTCTTCTCTGAAATATTTTAAAGAAAACACTTAAGTGAAACAGTCGATTATTACAATAGTCATTTATGATCAAACATTGAATGGTTTATGGCTTGCCACTTATTTCTGTTGAATTTGCTTTATACCTACACAAATATTGCACTTGATCAAATACATTAACCACTGAAATGACTGATGCAGGAAAAAAAAAGCAGAACAAGAGAACCTGAGGTTAGCCGACTGGTAAAACTATAATCAGGGTTGTCACCACACTTCAGTTTGTATATGTAAACCAAAGTTGTAACATCACAACTTTGTAACACGTACTACTCATTCTAGGTTTACATACCTCCTATAATACGGAAAACAAACTCATGGAAAGGAGAAGCACACATGCTAACCGTGAGTATGAACAGATACTGAGGCTGCTCATTAAATTTGGTCCTAAATGCCAGAAACTTGAGGAGTACCAGATGGAAACATATCAGGTCTGTGAGAAAAGAGCAACTTTCAGTCAGGCACGCTGGGTCACGCCTGTAATCCCAGCACTTTGGAAGGCACGGGCAGGATTCCTTGAGCCCAGGATTTCGAGACTGGCCTGAGCAATGTGGTGAAATCCCGTCTCTACAAAAAATACAAAAATTAGCAGAGTGTGGTGGTGTGCACCTGTGGTCCCAGCTACTTGGGAGGCTGAGGTGGGAGGATCACCTGAGCCTGGGAGGCAGAGGTTGCAGTAAGCCCATATTGTGCCACAGCACTACACCCTGGGTGACAGAGACTCTATCTCTTTAGGAGAAAGATCAACTTTCTCATTATACTAAATTCTAAAAGGTAAGGGTAATTTCAGTTCAGGAAATGTAATACAGAGAATGGATACCAAACAAAATAATGGGCCACTACAACATGCTTTCCCTATATATTGTTGTGTGCCAATAAAAGCTGAGGGCAGGTAGAGCACGGTGGCTCACGCCTGTAATCCCAGCCCTTTGGGAGGTCGAGGCAGCAGGATGACTTGAGTCCAGGAACTCCACACCAGCCCAGGCAACAGCTCTATAAAACAATCAAAAAATTAGCCGGGTACAGTGAGCCACACCTGTGGTCCTAGCTACTCAGAAGGCTGAGGTAGAGGTGGAGGGGTCGTTTGAGCCCAGGAGTTCGAGGCTGCCGTGAGCTATGATGATGCTATTGCTCTTGAGCCTGGGTGGCAGAGTGAGCCCCTGTCTCTGAATAAAATAAATAAATATTCTATCCTGGCCAAGATGGTGAAACCCCATCTCTACTAAAAATACAAAAATTAGCTGGGCATGGTGGCACGTGCCTGTAATCCCAGCTACTCGGGATGCTGAGGCAGGAGAATCACTTGAACCAGTGAGCCGAGATCGCGCCACTGTACTCCAGCCTGGCGACAGAGCTAGACTCCGTCTAAAATGAAATAAATAAATAAAGATTAAAAATAAACAAATAAAAGTTCAGATCTCTAATTCATGGTTATCTCAGGTAAATTTTTTTTTTTTTTTTGAGGCGGAGTCTCACTCTGTGCCCCAGGCTGGAGTGCAGTGGCGCAATCTCGGCTCACTGCAAGCTCCGCCTCCCCGGTTCACGCCATTCTCCTGCCTCAGCCTCCTGAGTAGCTGGACTACAGGCACCCGCCACCTCGCCCGGCTAATTTTTTGTATTTTTGGTAGAGACGGGGTTTCACCGTGTTAGCCAGGATGGTCTCGATCTCCTGACCTCGTGATCCGCCAGTCTCGGCCTCCCAAAGTGCTGGGATTACAGGCGTGAGCCACCGTGCCCGGCCGTAAATTGTTAACTTTCACTTTCTATTTTACCATTTTAATACTTTAAACTAAAATGATGATTTTATAGAAAATGAGAAATATATATATTTTTTTAATTTTATTTTTTTTGAGACCGAGTTTCACTCTTGTCACCCAGGTTGGAGTGCAGTGGTGCAATCTCAGCTCAAGCGATTCGCCTGCCTCAGCCTCCCAAATAGCTGGGACTACAGGTGCACGCCACCACACCCGGCTAATTTTTCTATTTTTAGTAGAGAGGGGTTTTCGCCACGTTGGTCAGGCTGGTCTTGAACTCCTGACCTCAGGTGATCCACCTGCCTCGCGGCCTCCCAAAGTGCTGGGATTACAGGCATGAGATACCGCGCCCAGCCCGATAAGTTTTGTTTTGTTTTGTTTTGTTTTCAGCAGAAATAATATATGCTCTTTAAGGGCGCAAGTTCTTGGAAGGACTGCAAAATCCTGTGGTTAGGCATGATTACATAAATGTCATGAGGAAGTTGGGTGTCTAAATCCTTTTGAAGGCTTATTCCAAAGATAAAGGAGGCCAAGTCTGGGCCCAAGGATCCCAAGGAAGCTGCAGGGAGGGCACAAGAGCCCAAGCCTTCCTCCAGGCCCTAACGGGATTAGGTCCCATGATAACGTTACAGAAAACTTCCTTGACGCACCAAGATCCCCCTCAAAGCCACAGCCCGCCATCGGGCCAAGTTACGAGACTCAGCAGGGACCACAGAGACAAGACTGGCGCAGGGACTGGAGCAATCAAGAGTCTCAGGGTCGAAGTCAAGGCTAGTCCAGGGCTGGCCGGGTGTGGGGGTCAGGTTGGACCCTGTCTAGGCTCACCTGCCGCTGTGCTAGGAAGGTCTCCCAAAGATACACTGTCCAGGAGAAGAGCAGCACCGCTCCGAAGATACGCTTTTCGGCCGGTATCTCCCACAAAGCGTCCAGCGATACCCACATCCCCATGGCCACCCGGTTCCGCCGGCTCCTTCAGCGTGCACCGGTGCCACACCGACACTCGTCCCCTCAGAGCGTCCCCGCGGTGTCACAGCGATATCCGTTCTTTCCGAGGGCCCCTATTCCGATACCCGCCCCCATCCCTCCCTCTGCGCGCTGCTGGCAGTGTCACAGACACACTCTTCCCTTTGCAGACTCTACCCAGTCCCTCCTAGTTTCTACAGAAAAAGCCCCAGCCCCACCTTCCTCACTTCCGGCCCAAAGAGGGCGGGGACCCAGACGCCAAGTTCCCGGATCTGCTGAGCTGTGTTGCATCAACATTCTTCCCCCACCTCTTGACGCTGGGTTCCCGTCTAGGGTTCTGGCTTTCCTCCTGGGCCCGTGAACGCGGCGATATTCTTGGCTTTCTAATCTCCAGAGCCGCAGTTCCATCCCCCTGGGTCAGCGGCTTACCTTGACTGGGCTGCAGTATCTGCCCTCCTTCCCCCAACAAGGCGACAGGTAGTCGGGGCTGGGGCCGGACTGAGTGGACCGCGGCTCCCGCCTGAGGTGGCTTGGAAGGACGCGACAGCAGCCAATTTCCCAGTCTCTAAAAATCGTGCCTCTGAATTACAGCTAACTCAAAAGCGAGACCAGGCATTAGAAATGGAGTCTTTTGGCCAGTATTGGGGTGTTCCGAATTCAAGCGTATGAGAGAATTCAAGCGTTTGAAAATCTCGTCTCAACCACCCCAAGTGTAGTCAGAGGCGGCGTTTTCCCTGCGAGAGTGCCCTGGAACAAAGCAAGGATCTCGTGGGTTAGACATACCTGAAATGAAAGCGTCTTACTTTAGGGCACAAATTTGCATCAGTAAGGCGCAATGCCATTTCTCTCTTGGAATTCAGAAGTGAAATATGGTGACTGGGACACCTGTACATTTCTTTGACTTAAAAAGTGAAGTCAATTATTCTGACCGAAAGTTAATCTGATGATTAATTGGTTAAACATACTATCGTTGCTAATTAGCATAATTATTATTTACAATAAAGTGAGCTAAATAGCTACAACTAAAATATATTTAAATTACTGTGATATTGTGATGCTAAAGATGTATTGAAATTAATATCTTGCCGGGCGCGGTGGCTCACGCCTGTAATCCCAGCACTTTGGGAGGCCGAGGCGGGCGGATCACAAGGTCAGGAGATCGAGACCACGGTGAAACCCCGTCTCTACTAAAAATACAAAAAATTAGCCGGGCGCGGTGGCGGGCGCCTGTAGTCCCAGCTACTCAGGAGGCTGAGGCAGGAGAATGGCGTGAACCCGGGAGGCGGAGCTTGCAGTGAGCCGAGATCGCGCCACTGCACTCCAGCCTGGGCGACAGAGCGCGACTCCGTCTCAAAAAAAAAAAGAAAAAGAAATTAATATCTTGAATTTCTCAACCCTGCCTAAATGCCTCTGAGAGTAATTAGTATAATTAAAAGTCACTAGAGAAAGTGGATGACTCTAATAACAGGATAACAAATTCTTTTCAAGTCAGATGGTTTCCAGTTCTTTGCTTTCAACAAAATTAATGGTGGCCCTATTGAATTGTCCGCTGATGAAGGAACACTTTTTGGTTTTTGGCATGCAACTCAGAAAGAAACCAAACGATTGATTGACATTCTTACAACAAAACTACTAGCATTCTCACCTATTTGTTTATGTAAAACCATTTCTCAGCACTTGTATCTGTGAAAACAACAGAATTGAAACTGAACCCTGTTAATCCATCAGTAGGAAGTATTCATCCAGATAAATGAATTAATTGGTGGGTCAGCCCCATCTATCTGACTAAGAGATGTGTTCCCAATAGAATTTCACCTTTTATAACTACGTATTATCGATATTTGTAATCGTGTCATTTTGATCCATTATATACTAAAGATTATTGTGATGATTACTCGCTTCAGAAGAATTCCAGTGTAGAGCCATAAAGTTACAGGAAATTTTTTTAAAGTTTACTACATGTCGTATTTTTATTGCCAAGAAGTGATCAATAAAAGGTTGTTCAGACATCAAAGTATTACATTTGAATAACATTTTTTTGTTAGAGTACAATCTAAATATGTTAGAGATAATAAAAACAATGTTGAAGAGCTCATTAGTGTATGTTTTAATGGATAATGTGGTTATTCAGTTATATAGATTCTCTTGGATACATTATAGTGATTTAACAGTTTTTAAAATTCTTTATCTTGAAAAGTTGCAATGATTTAACAGTTTTATCTTAAAATGTCAGTATTTATAATTTGCAAGAATTTACATCGATTGCAACTATTTGAATTTATGATGAAACCTGTTAGATACCAACTTAAAAATATGAGGGGTAAACACTTTTTCAAAATTTTCTCTCCCTCAGGCCATCATTGCTATGCCCTCTTCACTCTTGTCTTCAGCTGTCTTTGAGTCCAAAGCCTCACAGGAGCTTCTACCACCCAAGTTTTGTGGCTAAGGGCACAGGTTTAGAGTCAAGCTGCTTGATTGCCAGCCATGGCTGCACCATGTATTAGCAAGTTATTTAATCTGTCTGTGCATCAGATCCTCGTCAGTAACATGAGAATAACATAGTATGTACTTACTTTCTTGTATTGTTAAGATCAAATGAGAAAATTCATGTAAAGCTCCTAGCAATGTAGATGGCTCTGAGTGCCCAATAAAGGTTAGCTACTGCTTGGGAGGGGGGCATCATAGCATTGATCGGTCACCATGTGTCTGAAGAGATAGGAGAGTAGGAGGCCCAGGTTTCAAAAAGCCAAGACTGACTGGAATTCATTCATTCAATCAATACTGAATGTCTGTGAAATGCCAGACGCATTTCCGGGTGCCACGGATATAGCAGTGAACCAAAGCCCCTCTCCGTGTTAGCCAGGATGGTCTTGACCTCCTGACCTTGTGATCCGCCCGCCTTGGCCTCCCAAAGTGCTGGGATTACAGGCGTGAACCACCATTAGTTAGACTATTATATTTAGTCTAACCTTGTCGTCATGGACCTCAAGGCCATACACCTGACCACCCTCCCTTCTCTTTCTACAGCCTTAGATTCCAGCTCAGCTATCCTCTCCCCTCTATGGCAGCTTATGGTCTCCAGCCTGCTGAGTGTACACCACAATCCTAGAGACATTTTAAACTACCACTGTATCCCACTTTACCCCACCATACATACAAGTAGAGTTCAGCGCTACTAAATAGAGAGCCAGTTTTTGCAGGGTAATTTCAATAGAGTTCTCTATCTTTATTGATACACCACTGCACACATGAGGGAAACAGTGCTTTTCTGGAAAAGATTGGAGTCCATCACATTTCAAATGGGGAAGTAAACCCTGATGTGGGCAAGGGACTCTGGCAGTCAGAGCAGCTGCAGTAGGGCTCAGAGGAACAATCCCTCTTCGTGGCAGGTTTTTGAGCAATGATTATCCCTTCTAGGTCCTTCACTTTGTTTTCCACTGTCAGAAGTTTTTTCAAAATTTTCTCTTGCAGACCCAAGGACAGGAAGATATTATTATTGTCTTGAATTCGGAGACCACTTCCTTCTGGGTTGGCTAGCAAAGCCTGAAAAATAGCTGAGCCCTTCTTATAAAGTTTGTAGAGTGTGATTATAAACAACAACGTTTTCTAAAATGGAACAACAGAAGTTGAATGTTAGTTGCTACAGTTTACTATCTATAAGAGAAAAACAAAACAAAAATGTAATAGTAACAATAATTCCTCATTCCAATAACAAGTCTCCCATTTAGCAAAGTATTTTCACATCTGTTTCATCTTTTGATTTTCACTGCAAACCACAGGTAGGCAGGTCAGGCAGGACTATTATTTGCATTTAATCAAGATTGTAATCATAGATAACCATTTTCTGAATGTGTGGAAGTTACTTTGCCTATGCATGACCTATTTATGCAGAAAAAACAGAACTGGATAACTATATACCTTCCAGTTTGAACTCTGTCATTGACCAAGGTTATATATTGGAAGTGGTAGAGCCAGGACAACAATCCAGAAATTTACACCTCCAAGTACACTTTAGGACATAGTAGTCTGAAAAACTGGATTTCTTGGTCATAGAAAAGGTTCTTAAAATATACTAGGAGATGGCCGGGCGCGGTGGCTCAAGCCTGTAATCCCAGCACTTTGGGAGGTTGAGACGGGCGGATCACGAGGTCAGATCGAGACCATCCTGGCTAACACGGTGAAACCCCGTCTCTACTAAAAAGAATACAAAAAACTAGCCGGGCGCGGTGGTGGGTGCCTGTAGTCCCAGCTACTCGGGAGGCTGAGGCAGGAGAATGACGTGAACCCGGGAGGCGGAGCTTGCAGTGAGCCCAGATTGCGCCACTGCACTCCAGCCTGGGTGACAGAGCGAGACTCCGTCTCAAAAAAAAAAAAAAA